>NC_142702.1:4053065-4321690 GCF_029339155.1 Prunus mume
GCTTCAAATTAATAAAACATAAATAAATATCTATTTCAGACTTTATCTTCAATGACATCTGTACCTAAGACCAATTTTTACAAAATAGAGGTATCCCTCTCCGTAAGTTATATATGTGTATACTAATATTGAGATGCGTAGTTTAGAATAATGGCGTACCTCTCTATTTACAACCGGAGGCAATATTTGAGTAAAGTTGCGAGTAGATGGACGACTTTGAAAGCATACTAGTGGCCAACATCCAGATCCAGTTGATGATGATGCACCACCTGATTCTTCTCTACCTCTTACATGATCATCACTCAAATTCTCTGCAATTGCAGGCCGCTTTTTGCTTAGTGGTGCAAAACCCAATGTCTTTAATTTGGGACAAAAGATCACATTCATATTTCTCACTGAGGAGGACCATGCAAAAGAATAGTCATCAGGGCAAAATCTCTCAAGGTTTGGCAAATCGCGAAGGTGGAAGCTATTGAGTAGTTTGGGAAACAAAGTCATCGCGCCAATGCCACCTATCTTTTTCCCATTTTCATGGATATTGTCCTCTGTGGAAGGAGCTGCCAGTACTATAGTTTCCATATTCTCACATGCAGATATATAGACTTGTTGGAGATTCACAAGGAGCCTGTAAATTTCATAGGGGCATAGATATTTCATACTCTTACAAGCTCCAATTGTTAAAGTTCTTACATTTTGAAAACCTTGGAATCCAGGCTGAACGTTCTTCCACAAATGTTCAACTCCACATAAAGAATACGCTGTGAATGTTTGTAATTGAGAAAATGCTGAATCATGCCCTTCTAAATCAAATACCACATTGACTACTAGTTCTTCTGACCCTTGCTCGCTTGTCAAACGTTTCAACACTAGTTCCTCTGACCCTTGCTCGCTTCTTAAATTACCCAATTCTAATTTCACTATATTTGGTAACCATGAAATGCAACTTGAAGGAAATAGTGCCTTACAACTTGCTCCCACTTGTGCCACTTTTGATTTAGATGAGGTTGACCCAGCAACTTGATTGTCATTTCTGGTCTCTTTCACCTTGTTCACACTTTCTTCGTTGGGCTTTAGAATCTGTACATTAATTAATTCTACATAAATAATGAACTTACACATGAGCCAAAAAGAAAGAAATACATAAGTAATGAACTTCCACAATTTGTCTTATTTCCAAATTGCCTTAATTATATTCCCACATCCTCTGTCATAAATTTTGAGAAATAATAATAATCCCCTTTTCCTACCCTCAATTACTATTTACCAATAAACATTTTTAACTCTAAGGACATCTCAACCTTAATTTTCCAATGAAAATCATAGGTGTGAAGATTTAGAAATATAATCCCCTTCTATTAAGGGACATTCTAAACACACTACAAATTGGTTTTCAATTATCCAAACTGCCTATTTCTCAAGTCTATATTCATAGATTATACTTACAAAAAATTAGACAATTCGAAAACCATTTCGATATCTAATTATGTTCTACAAAATTGATGAATACGATGTTTCAAGAAAGTACTAAAATCACAATAATTTAATTGAGCGGTCAAATGATATATGATTCAAGTGATTTTTTCAGAGATAATTTTTTATTAAATATCTATAAAATAGTTGCAAAAAATTGAAATCCATCAAAAATCTCCAACATACCAAAAATGATTAAGTTCTACCCAAATCAACTTCTAGAACTGGAACGACAGTATTAAACACAACAAAAGTAGCATATTCAAAAGAGTAACAAGTATATACCATTCAAGCATCAAAAGTGCATACATACATACCTCATAGGTGGAGTCCCGTTGGTTTCCCGTGTAGAAACCATGGAGCTTTAGTAGAGAATCAAGCTTCAAAAAAGTTAATCTTGGGAAACTTATCCTGTGAGATGCATTATCATCTTCCATTCTCTCCTTTGATATGATATCTTCCACTTTAGCACAATCTTCAACATTTAAGCTTTGGAGTTGTACCAAGTTTTGTGCTATGGATACTGAAAATACATATTTTAACTCATAACAATTGTTAATTGCTATGGATCTTAGGTTCATAAAGGAGCGCTTGTCTAGCAGTTTGCCACAACACACAAATTTTAATTTGTGAACATTCTTGAAGGTAGCTGACTCTAAGATGGGGAAGGCAGGTTGACCACGAGGAGTCCAATTCATTCCATTCATAAGATACTCTATGTTGTCGTCACACATGATTGATAAAACTTTCAAGTGTTGAAAGCCTCCTTGACCATCTAACTCCTCGATGACATACTTTAAATTGTATGTGTAAAATAGGACTAAGTCTTCAGATTGCTTCAAGAAGTATCTAACTGCTCCAATCTCCAAATATTCCTTTACATCACCACGAAGCATCAAACTATTTTCGAACAGATACGCAGGCATTCGATTCTCGAAACTCTCTTTTTTGTAAGACCAACTAATATTGATAGATACATGAAATCTTATAGGCTGGCTTTTTAAAATAAACTCATCATTTCGCAACATCTGAACATCAGGGATTTTTATGGCTACGACATTTAAATGATCAAACATAGACATCACCTCATCAACGCTTGCCATACTCGTTTCATCCTTGGTTTCTGTTGCTGGCCCCCAATTGAGAAAGCTTTCTGCCATGTACAACTCTTCTAATCTCCTCAAGTTGGATAAGACACCATGAGGAATTTCTTCAAGTCCATCACAATCTGTTGCATCCAGCATCCTTAACTTATGAAGATGTCCTATTTCTCTAGGCAACTTATTGATTTGGGAGCGAGCAAAGCTGAGGATCTCCAAATTCTCCAATCCTCCAATAACATGGGATATGTCTCCCAAATTGCAATCCTCTAGACACAAGGTATGAAGGTACTTGGGTTCTCCAAGCGGTAGAGATTTTTCCGAGGCCAAATAGCTTGACATATTCACCTCTAAGAAAGCTAAAACCTTGAGTTCTTTCATTCTTTTAAAGTGGTTGGAATATTCTGAACTACTTGAGGAATTTTTCAGTTGCAGAAGCTCAAGTTTGGGGCACTCCAAACCATCAGTAATATTTTCATCCAATTTAAAATCAATTAATGAAATTGCACTGCAATGTTCTTGGTTTGTAACTTTTTGTACCCCTGGCCGTCCTCCACCTCCACCTTCAGCATCAAATGATCTTACCATAAATCTGTGAGGATCTTTTGAGGCAATTGATATAGCAACATCACGAACTATGTCATGCATTTTGATACACTCTTCCTTGTGACTATCCAGCAACAAATACCTTCTTTTTAGTTGTCCAACGAAAGAATGCACTTTGTTTCTTACATCTTCGATTATGTTGGTGTTTCTAAAAGTTGCTCGACCCGACCCATACCTCACCAAATACTCAATCGGAATATCATAATCTTCTGGAAATAAGCAACAAAGTAAAAAGCATGATTTGACTTCATCACTATCCAATTTATCATAACTCAATTTTATGCAAGAATAAACCTCGGGTTCCATTCCAGGGATGTTTTCAGGGAGGGAATTTTTCAATTCTTGCAAGGCAGTATTCCATTCATGCTTGCCATTACTTGGTAGAAGAGCGTTCCCAATAGTTATGATAGCAATGGGTAAACCTTTGCATTCATCAACAATCAATTTTGCAACATGAGACAAATCATGGTTATTGTCCAAGGATTCACCTACAGTCTCCTTGAAAAGCTCCCATGCTTCTTCTTTATTTAAGGCTTGGACTCTAAAAATGTTGTCTTTGCACCTCATTGTTTTACAAACTTCTTCATTTCGAGATGTCAACAAAATTTTGCACCCTTCATTATCACCACAAGGGATTCCTACATCCTGTAATTTAACCGCTGACCATACATCATCCAATATAATCAGGATTCTTTTACTCTGCTTGATTCTCTCATGTAGCCTTTGTGCTCTTATAGATTCACTTTCCTCTACCAATTTCATATCTAGTGACTCTGCAATTTCAGTTTGAATTGTCCTAATGTTTATAGTTGCGGATACAGTTGACATCACAACATCATCAAACAGCTTATTTGTTCCTTGTAATCTCTTGATGATTTCTCTCACCATTGTGGTTTTACCCACACCTCCCATCCCGCAAATCCCAATTATTCTTGTCTTTTCATTCCTCAAAGCACTAAGCGCATCATTCATGACATCTTCTCTGGATTCAAAACCCTTAAAACCTTCACTAGAGATTATTGACCCCAGTTGTTTCAGAGGTACAGGATTGGCAACATTATTACTTAGTCCTTCGTCTAGTTTGCGATCAAGGGCACATTTAGCAATCTTCTTGGCTTTCCTACTTAGAGAATACCGCGATTTCAAACTTGGGGACCGCCTTTGCATGTTGAGTTTGGTTTGAAGTTCTTCCGCTTCACGAAATATTTTGCTTACCTCATCCAGCCAACTCTGAACTTGATCTTTAATGGTTGCACCATTCCTTTTTGCAGCATCCACAGATCTTTGCACATCATTTTCCTTGTCCTTAAGCTTTTTAAGCACATCCTTTAGACTTTCTATGTTAGAATCGTAGTATATTATATAGCTGAGTTGTCTCCCAATTAGTGCCACTGGTTCTTCTACAATTTTAGATGCAATTGAAATGCAAATTTCTTCCATTTTCTGTTGCCTTTTTATATAAACCAGCCAGAGACTAAGGAAATTCTCAAACCAAATGCAAGCAGTTCAACACCTACAATTTTAATTATAATAAAAAACCAATCAAAAACCCAAACAAACAAATCTCATAGCAATTCTAACTCATAATCTATAAAAACTCTTCCTCCTCCCCACTAAAAAACTTCTCAAGACACCCAACCATCACAGCCCCCAACCAAAATATATTATAACTTATAATTTAACGTATAGATTTCATTTGGCAATTGTTTCTAGAGGATTCGACTGAAGAGTGATTCGATGCCTCTGTCCTATTTGTTCCTTTTGTTGAAATTTTTTATTTTATTCTTTCATTTCGATGAATTTGGGTTTGATAGCTGGCTGTAGAGGGGATGGGATCTGCTGTCTGCAAATTTGGTGTCCCTCCATGTCCACATGTCCACTCACTTAACCAAAAATTTAACAGTGTTAACTTTGAATAAGGATTTGAAAAATTAAAATTTAAATAAAAAAACATAAATCCAACAGCCACCCCACCCCACCTTACCCCGCCGCAGCAACACCCATCATCTCGTTGATTTGATTTTAAAATTAAACAAAAAATTTCTTTCTAAACTAAACTTTAGTTTTTATTTCAATCACAGCAGGTTCGAAACGATGATTACGAGCGACGAGGGGTGTTTGGGTGGTCTTAGGATTTTATTTAATTTATTTATTGTTTAATTTTTACTTTTGAATTAAAGTTTACATAGTTAGATTTGAGGTTAAATAATGGAACATGTGTCAAATAAATCAAGAATGGAACCAAATTTGGTGACTCCAGATAAGCTCCTGGGTAGAAATCATATACATCCATCATCTCAGATTAGCTAAGGAGTGGGACACTAGTAGAAAATATTTTTGATCACCACTTTAATCAAATGTGTATTCTCACCACCATTCTCAACACTTGACACGTGTCTATAGACTTAATTATAGTTAACTTCTGTTTTGTATTTATGAAATCATGGTTATGCATATAGACACATGTCAAGTGTTGAGAATGATAGTGATGGTACACCTTAGATTAAAGTGATGAGCAAAAATACTTCCAACACTGATATCTGCAACTCCAGAGAGAGAGAGAGAGAGAGAGAGAGAGAGAGAGAAGACATGTCACCAGGGAGTGCGAGGGGGTGGGTACTAGGTGGGGGATGCTAAGGGGTTAGGTAAGTTTTGGGAGTTTTTATTTTTTAAATTTTTTTAAGGATCTTTCCTATTTCAGAGGGGCAATAGTATACTAAACTCAAACACACTATACGGATGCTAAGAGTCGAACCCAAGACTTTACTTGAGGGAGTAAATACTCCAAACTACTACACTAGTGGGTTCTTTTTTTAATTTTTAATTTTAAACGTTAACCTTTTTGCTTACTTTAAAATTATTTTATTAATATTTATGTAGAAAGGTTAGAACGGACATTTCACTTGTTAAAAACCCAGTCAACTACTAGTTTTCATCAAAATTAACTAACAAAAGGGATGTCATTGTAATAAATGAGACATGTAGGATCTGACTGTAATTATACCAAACTTTAGGGGAATCTAAGTGAAATTCTCCCCGTTTTAAAATGACCCTAGCTAACAAATCTTGTTAGCAGCTCACATCTTTTTATCTTATACAATCTTATACCTTTCGTTTGTTTCTTTAAAGTTTGGTCTTATACAATCTTATAATTAAATGGAAACATGTTCCAATTATTATATATATATATATATACATTTTTATTTGCCAAGAATTCCAATTATTATATTGGTGTACTTTAAAATCTTCATTGATTTTCTTTCCTCACGGGACGACTAATCTTTTAGGGATATTCTTTTTATAGCATGTTATACTAAATTATCATTCCTATTTGCATTTGGTTTATTACTTTTCAATATTTCATGACCTCGGACTAAATTTGAGCTTAAACTCGCTTAAAAAATGAGTTCAATCGAGCCAATCATAAGCACTTGATCAGTAGATGCTTAGTCAAGCCGAGCTCAAAGGGGCACCTATAAAATTGTTCCACTATATATTGTGTGGGAAATATCCCATAAAACCTAATCATTTTATGTAATCTTTTATGGATATTACCTATATTTCTTAGTAATTAAATTAAATTAATAGCAAGATCATTATTGATAAAAATATTCCTATCAATAATTATATGCTTAAACAATAGTTCAATGAATATGAAATAGAGAGAAAGTAAAAAAGTTAATTGGATTCATGAGGCCTTCTCATTCTCATAGTCAATATAGTTCATAGCCATACAATTGTTAACTGAGTATTGATAGTCCATAAACACAGGGGCATCTTATGTTTAGTTAATTAGAAGGATTACTGTTGTTTAGTTATTCATGTACAGATACTAAGAAAAGTATGTGTATGCTCGATATAGGGTGAATTTACTAAATGTGATCAATCAATAGTTCTTTTTGTGAAAGTTGTACTTATATGTCAAACAAGAATATTAAATCGCAATAATGCATACTAGTCCTTAAATCTTAGGCACCCTATTTGTCTTATGAGTATGTTGTGTATTATTATTGGTTTCGTGATTAATCCATACAGGTATGTGAGTGTACAACAAGGCATGCAAAACAACCTAAAGCCACCAAGGGTCAACTCCCTTGCTTGTTTTTAAAGAAGAACTTAAAAATAAGAAAAAATATTTTAAAAACAAACAAAACCCTTTTTTTTTTCCTCTCTATCTTCTAAAGGGACATCACCCACCTTGAGGCACCCCTACCCCAAGCTAGGCGACCATACCAAACACCCCCTCCCCCAATCTAACTTCCAGTCACGGCCCCCCACCCTCTATCTTACCGTCGTCTCCCCCATATCCCATCTCACCTAGGGCTGGAATTTTAGATCGATAGACCACCAAACTGACCAAACCAAACCTGTTGGTTCAGGTTTTTTCACTTAATTTGTGGTTTCAGTCAACAAATCGAAAGAGTGTGGAGATATTTAGCTATAAATAGAGAGAGAGAGTGTGTAGGGATATAATAGTGTAAAATGTGTGCAAAGATATAGTAGTGTAAAATGTGTGTAGAGATAGAGTAGTGCAGAAAGTGGGCACCAGACATGAGAGAAGAAAGAGGAGAGTAAATGCAATAGAATTGGAGAGAACCTTGGGGAGCTGAGAGGCAAGGAACCAAGGGATTTATAATGTAGTTTTTCCTTTTTCCTCTCTACTTAGTTTTTATCTTTTATTGTAGTTTATTATTGGGTAACTACATATTAGTACCCTAACTTTAGGGGTCGTTACAAGCAACTACCCAACCTTCTAAAATTTTCAAGCGCATACCTGAACTCTTAGAAAACCTACAAATTGGGCACACCGTTAGTCACACTATTAGAGGGGGCATTAAGTGCTGATGTGGCATGTCGCATGTGGTTAATTTTTTTTATTTTTTTGCTGAAATGGACACCACATAGACTACAAAATTCATAAAAGATTTAAAGAAATTAAAAGTAAAATATTATAAATTTAAACTAAAATAAATAAATCATATTTTAAAAATAAATAAATAAAACATAGCCCCTAAACCCTAATGTTTTATAACAAAAGCATAAATAATAAAATAACAAAACATTAATGGCTCAAACTCCATTGCCACTGCCCAGCTCCTCCCCACTCCCAAATCCATCGTTCTCTCTCTCTCTCTCTCTCTCTCTCTCTCTCTCTCTCCATTTGGAAGTCCACGTCATCAAAATCTAAGTTCCACATTTGCCACATCAGTATTTAACGGATTTTCGCTCTCAGTATTTAATGTCCCCAAAATTGGGTATGAACTCGTAAATGACCCTATAAATTGGGGGGTTTACTGTAGTTTACCCATTTAAAAATTAAACAGTTTTTTAAATTAATTTTTTAGTTTACCTAGGATCTTCAGCAAAAAAAAGGGACACACTATTACCACATCATCATTTAATGGAGCTATTAATAGTTTGACTAACAACGAGATTTAAGGTTTTCCAAGTGTATAGGTATGTACTTGAAAATTTTAGAAGGTTAGGTACTTGCTTTTGTAACAACCTCTAAAGATTGTGTACTTATACATAGTTTAGCCTTTATTATTTTATTTATGTCTTGTTAAATTCTGTTAATGATGAAAACCATCATAAAATTAATTTCTAGTTTTTATCTTTTAATTTCCAAATTATATTCTTCAATTTTAATAATTTTGACTTTACATTTATTTTCACCAATTCTATTGTGTATTTGTGATAGTTAAGAATTTGCGTTGATTTATTAATACATCCAGATTTATGTTTTTAGTATACAAATTTCTTTGATCTCTTGTCATTCAACCTTTTTTTGTAGGAAACTTTTCCGTTAAATAATTTTGTTTACATGTGATGCTTAGAATTTGATTTATACTAATGAAGGAAAGAGAATAATTTACAAAAGATTTGTAAATTGCTGCTTAATTGATATATTTTGAGAAAGAAAATGATTTCTAAATTCTACCCATGGGAATTGATAGGTAAAAATTAAAGTTTTATGGAATAGTGGTGTGAACTAATACCTTAGTTTATTGTCATTTAAATGCTTTATTTAATTATCTTTTCAACCAACAAACCTTGGATGGAAATAGGTTTTTCAGTAATTATAAATTGATAGTTTTTTAGGGCTCCTTTGTCTTTTACCAATTTTACTGCACTTAAATCACCAAACTCCATAGCAACCTCCATATTTACATGGACTTTCATTTAATTCAAATTTAACCCCAAATAAACTGAAATAAGTTATCAAATAAATTTTAAACAATTTTCAATTTTATTTTTTAAATTAATTTTTTAGTTTTAAAAAAATGAAAAGTGAAAACCTAATCAAAACAAAGGATCTACGATAAGTATCATTTAATTTATTTATTTTTAGGTTTTAAGATTCTTTTTTTAATCAAAATTTCAAAAGTTAATATTTTATTCTACTCATTCCCTATATGGACACACTATTAACAATTTCCTAGTACATGAAAACACCATCATTTAATGGAGCATTTTTAATTTATTTATATTATTTCTTTTTCTGGCTATGTTAGAGGATGAACCTACACCTATCCGAATTCTTTGTCATTACTTGCATTCTCTCACCGCTTTAGCTAACTTCAATGGTTTTCTAACTTAAAAAGTTTATTTAATTAAGAAATTAGCAATCTAATAAAATTGGAGTATGATCATAAAAAACCCTTCATATATATATAAAGGAAGAGACCACAAATGGTGAAACATTAAAAACCCTTCAAATACCCTTCAAATACCCTTGGTTAACTAATTTTGCTAAACAACTACATTCTTTTGTTTTTTCATTTAATTTATTATTTTTTTAAATTCATAAACTAATGTATGTTTACTCTAAAAGAAGGTTCTCCATCACCGTAAAAATAAACAAAGAAGAAGAAGAAACAAAAATCAATTCACAAACGCGTGAGCGCGAGCCAAGAGGTAGTCGGTAAAGAAAAGTCAAAATTTCTAAGAAAAACCAACCTCAAGTTAAGCAGTAATTTATAGCACTATCCGCAATCCGAATGCTCATTATTTCACTAACGCCATGCAGCAATTGCCTTGAAAGACTGCAGACATAAAGCCAGAAATATAGATGAAACAAAGATGTATATATATTCGTGCTGTTAGATTATAAATAAGACAGAAATAAGACCAAATAAAGCTAAGTAGGTTTAGAAGAAGAACAGCAAGAAAACTTATAGACATGGAACCAAAGAAAATTAAACAGGCCTTAATCCCCAAAAATACAGAAAGAATATTACAAAGGTTACGAACATGAGTTTTCCAAGTGTCAAGCGAACCACTTGTGTTGTACTCACCCAACCAAAAAAAAAGATTTGAAGAAAATAGAGAAAAACTAAAGTGTGGAGGCAAACAACTATTTCAAGACATACCTAGCTCTCCAATGCAGTGTTTCAGCAAATAATGGTGAACTGTTGCGATAAGCTTGAACGATAGAATTAATTATAACCACAAAAGGGACAATATATGTATGTACTGCATTCGAAAATTTTAAATATGAACTGAGAACTCAAAGGAAGTGAATGAGTACGTCACGTTTGCTATGTAGAAGAGCTAAAGGATGACTTTGTGTTAGCCATATATAAAAAGAGACAAGGAGAAAATGTATAATGAGCATTACTTCAGGAGAAGGTGATGCCATGTTTAAAAAGATGGTTTTAGAATATTTAAAAGCAAATCTAGGTAGCACGTAACAACACACATCTCTCTACCAACCCAATTTCAAGGAATCCTTTTACCAAAAATAAAAAATTTCAAGGATCTTTTTGCATTTTGCAGATCCAATATTTTGAACTACTCTAATGTATGATAATATGAATCGAACTTGGGTTGCCACACTGTATTGGTCAATATTTCCTAACACACATTTACACATGTGAAGGAATTTTCTAATAATTAACTTGGATTTTAAGGATATGAGTTGCCAAATTTATTAATGAATTGTCGCTCAACAATAAAGAATGATAAGCAAGAGTATATACCTCCTTAACCTTAACTAACGAGGAAGGCTGGTATAAATACTAGCCCTCTATAACAAGGAAAATAAAAGTTGGGGGATAACTCTAACAGGGAAATATCACTTTTAATAAGTTCCATATAGACAGAAAACTAACCCAACTCAAGTGTCAAATATATTTCTTCAAGCGAAGGCGATCCTAGCTGCTACCCTTTTCTAAAAGATGGTTTTAGAATATTTAAAAGCTAAACCTAAATAATTCCCTGAACATCCAGCTCAAGCGTATATGCATGCCATGCCCAAGTTTTTTAAGCACATTCAAATACCAACAGTTGAGCCGAAGATTCAATATCGTAATTACATATGATAAGGAAGGTCCAAATATATCTATTTTATTCAATACAACTAAAGAGCAAATATAATTACTAAATTATGTGATGTTCTGACGCGCAATGGCAGGATTTGAAGAACATTAACATAAAACATGTACAATTAGTGATGAAAGCGACGACATCTAATAAGAAAGAAATTGGTATGTCATGGTATCTTGTAGATGTGCACTGCAACATATCATGTGTTTACACCATAATCAACCGAGCATATCTAGTCTCAAAACAACTAGCACAAAGGCAGACACGCCTTCTCTCTTGCCGAAGGAAGACACTCTTCCGAGGTGCCAAGCACCTGCCGAAACTCCCGACTGCCAAAGCTCACAAACTGTTAAACCTAATTCTCATGACACGTGTCACCACCGCGGCGACTTGCACAAAGTCCCACATCGGAAATCTACACCATCCTCCCACTTTCACTTCCCTATAAAAAGGGAACAGTACCCTAGTAAGAGGGGTAACTACTTTTCTGCATTTTACTATTACTCTCACCAGCGACTTGCCCTTTCCCTGCTGAAGGCAAATCCCTTTTTCTCTAAGTTGACCCTCTCCGAAAAAGAGCATCAACATCATGTAGTCTTGTCCTCAAATTATTGGCTTCTAATAATATTAAATTCTTCTCAAAGATGATACATGCTAATACAAATTATTTAAATTTCTACCTAAATGCTGATTATCCATGATAATATACAAATTGTGGGAAAAGGAGGTTCAGCATGGCGCTAGAACTATATGAAAGTGTGCGATAGTGGAATCTAAGTGCCGTACATAGTTTCTTGCCCAGAGATTCAAGAACATATTAACTTTTAGGAAGAATAATATTCTGATAACATGAGCCCTCATAAGAAATTCAACAGGATCTAGAAATCTATAAGATCTGCCATAACTGCAAGGTGTTATTTTGGCAGCATATTGTTAAACTCTAATGACACATGGCGCTACGCGAGAATGACACACGGCGCTACGCGAGAATGACACACGTCTGAAGTACTAACGACGTACCATTTAGATGCTGCCACTTGTCATTCTCTTCCATTTACCATTATTTTTTAATGCTTTAAATTCCAAAAATTATAATAAATTTATTAAAAAGTAGAAAAATACCCCAAAAAATCCTACGAAATCCTTGTGACATTTTCTAAATGTTTTGAGATTTAAAATATAAATTTGACTTATAAAAAAATTAAATAATTTCTCAAAGTCAAGTTTGTATAACACCAAATGTGAAGATCATTACCCTTTATCACTACAACTCTACCTCCAATTATTACTTCAAATTTCCCAAAATTTCACGCTTCATAGTCGAAGATAATGTCGCAATGAGTTTTTAGAAATTTTTGGTGCATTTTCTGATTTTTTTAATTAATTTTTTGTGTGTATTTATTAAGATAAATACACACAAAATGAAACTCTAATAACATGTGGCGCTACGCGAGAATGACACACATTTGAAGTACTAACAATGCACTATTCAGATGCTGCCACTTGTCATTTTCTTCCATTTATTACTTTTTTTAATGCTTTAACTTCCAAAAATCATAATAAATTCATTAAAAAGAAGAAAAATACCCCAAAAAAATCCTACAAACTCCTGTTGACATTTTCTACATATTTTGAGATTTAAAATATAATTTTGACTTCTATAAAAAAAAAAAAACCATAGTGATTCAACACAAATGTTGCATGTGTCCTAAGGTGCATAACCATAACCATGAAGATACATAAATGACCCATTATCCCCATAAACAGCTAGAAATATGCAACAAGCGTGATACTCAATGATGCTATGATACAAAAGAAAACATGATACACATGATGATACATAAATGACCCATTATCCTTATAGACAGCTTGAAATATGCATCAAGAATGATACACAATAATGCTAGGATACACAAAAGTTTATCACATAAGAAATGGTTTCTCATGTTCTAGAATTTTAAGCCAAATTGGGTAATGAGTAGATTATCTTCAACTTTAAATTTTTTTTTAAAAAATTGAAGATAAATAGATTGTCTACAACAGGCTAAGGGAATCAAATAAGGAGTGAGATAGAGATGCAATCTAAATTACAAAATAAGATATCAACAACCTAAATTATTGGACGTCATACCAATTAACAAATCAACAACCCAACATACAGAATAAGATACCAAAATTCAAGAAATCCATATCATAAAAACGCAAAAAGGAAATGAGCAGTCGATGCTATAGCCTGCAAATTCGTGGCCAACACACCTTATAAAAGAAAAAGGAAATCGACAGACATGATAACTGAATCCCATGAATTCCTTTTCAGGAAGCGATGGAGTTGGTTGTTTTTGACAGCCCAAAGAAAAATAAAAAAATAGATTTCCAAAATCATAAGATTTTGAAGATAAAATAAATACATTTTTATTCTTTCCTTGGCCTTCAACCTCACCAATTTGAAGAGTAGAGGCTACGTACCCAGATGATGAATTGGGGGGACAATAGAAGAGTAGAACTACCAAAGAGCAAGGGAACTCCAAATTGGGTAAAATTGTTCATCTTCGTTCCTCCATTTTGCTTCAATTAAATCAATTATTCTTTTTCTTTTTGTTTTTATTTTTTTTTTAACATAATTGACATCTACATTGTATTTTTGTTGCAGTTTTTCTGTTTTTATTTGCAATTTTTGTGTGAAAAAGTGTTGAAATGACTTTTTTAATTTTAAAAACCGTTTATTGTTTATATAAATATTATATAACTGAATAAATATTACAAAATCAAGTTTGGTGTAGTGGTTTGTGAGCCTTCCTCCTTTGAGGATCAATGTTCGAGTCCCTTAAATGGCACAAAATCTTTTTTTTTAAAGGTGAATAAAGGGCAACGGAGTTGATCCCTATGACGATTGTGGCAGGTGGTGGTGGCCGGAGGTGGTTGGCAAGCAGTGGGCAGTGGTGGTTGGCTAGATATTGACATGTGACATAGTATGCTTGCTTTAGAAAAAGTCGCATTTTGTGTAATTTTGATATTTTTTAATGATATTTTTGTAAAATTAGGTAGTGCATTTTGGTCTTTGGCCTTATGCTAATGAGTAATGCTATTTAACCACACAATATTGACCACCTTAACTGACCACCTTATGTGGCAACTGATGTGTCATGCCATGTCAATTAATGAATGTCGCCATGTCAATTAAAAAATAAATTAAAAAACCCTAGCATTCCTAGTGAGTGGCCTCATGGCAACATTAATTAATTGACATGGCATGACACATCAGTTGCCACATAAGGTGGTCAGTTAAGGTGGTCAATGTTGTGTGTCCAAATAGCATTACTCTATGCTAATTAGATGAAATTGTATTCCAATCTTCTAAATTAGTAAACTATATTGTGTTTTAAAACTAAAACTCCCAATTTTAAAATGCCTATCAATAATAAAAGTATTTTCTAGTAGGTTCTTCTTCAAAAGCATTTATATTTCAGCTTTTGCTAAGAAAAATGCTTATAATAAAAGTGTTTATGAGTGCTTCTTATAAAAGACAGTCCTAAACAAGTCCTTAATAATTTAAAACAAAATAAAGTTTGTACAAATAAGAGAATATGAATGCCCTTGTTCCAAATTAATGTTAATTGGCTCAAATTATATAGAGCAAGAATTCAAGAAATTGAAGGTTTATAAAGGCAAAATTCGCATTGAATAAAAAAACAAAGAAAAACAACATGAATTCAAAAAGGGTTAAGAAGAAAAAGCAAAATTAAAATTTAAAAAAACAAAGGAAGGAAAAAAAAAGCATGACGAAGACGAGTGCCCGGAAAGACTCCGAGAACTTGTTTGTCCTTTTCCAAAGAGATGCACCCACCACATGGAAGTGAAAAGCTAACATCAATATCACTGGCTCAACTAGATTCTTCTGAGCTAGGCTTGTCTGGAATCGAGATTAGATTCTACCTACTGCGCTTGGGCGGTAGCCTCAACCAGTGATGTTTCAGTGGGCCACATTGGAAGGTAATTTTAGAAGATCCAAGGTTTTAATTGCTTGTATGATGAATTGGCACATGGAACCGTAAACACGTGTCCGGGTGTAGCGTAGATGGGACCAGTCACTTGCAGTGGAGTGGAAACAGAAATAAGCCACCTCTTTACGGAAATGGGATGGAAGTATCCTGCGCTGTGTATTGCTTCACACGTTAATGCTTGAAAATCGCGTGTTCAACGTTGTCTTCATGTTGGACTAAGAAAACGAAACGATTGCAATTATTTTTTGAAATTATTATTCACGAAAATATGACATATTATATATCAAGTACTATCTTCCATAAGGGAAATTTATAATAAACCCTATTTCTAGCATTGATTATATATAAACATTAAAATCTATAAATTGCAGAATAAAATTTGGTATAGTATATTAATACGAGGTTACCATAGTGGTCGTGGCCTTCCTCCTCCCCTCCTGCTTGGCACCCAAAATCGAAATTCCAAGTTGTCTTTGATCCCATCTCCAAATTGTAAGTTGTGAGTATGTGAAAAAAAAAAAAAAAAGGAATTGTGTGTAGTATAGTTTTTTTTTCACTTGAAATTTCTTTCGTAGAGAAAAATCAGATACAAAGCCCAAAAAAGGCAAGTCACAGCAAACACAAAAGCCGAAAAATGGCCCACAACAAAACAAAACCCCAAACCAGCAAACAGAAACCACAACCGTTGTCACCAACTCCACATCTGAGAAGGGATCTGCAGCAAGGAGGCCAAAGAAACAAACCACCATCACAACGCCACAAACAGGAGCCAAATAAACCAAAGCAAGAAACTGAATGTTAGGTTAAACAAGAGGATCTCCTAATTAACGGAATGTTACTCATACTATAACATCGTATTTCTGAGTGCTTAATTCGAAAAAAAGACCCCTAAATTAATTAACTTACAAATTTTTAAATGCTACAAACTTTGTTAACTTCAATTTGCAAACGGTGCAATTATTATTTTTTGTTTATACAATCGATATTGGGGGAAGGAGGAGTCGACCCTAGGACCTCAGTGCAATGATAAATGCTCTTAATCACTTGAGGTAGAAGCCCATTCTGCAAAGGTGCAATTTGATCAATGGTATAATGGATTAATTGAGAAAAGTGCAGACTATTAAAAATAAATAACAGAAATAAACAAGCCAACAGGGAAACAAAAAATTAACAAATTAATATGCATGAAAAAAATCATAAAATAATTTTTTTTCTTAAATATATAATATGTAATTCAATTACAACAAGATCTCTTATTAAGATGATGAACTTTAAAGGAACATCAAGAATATTTCATCCATCAGTAGGCACTTCAAATCGGCAAACAGGACAATAGTGACTTTGTTTGAGCCACGTCACTATGCACTTTTCATGAAACAAATGTGAGCAAGGCATGCAAGCGATTTCTGATCCTCCATTAAACTCTTCCATGCAAACAGTGCAACTATCACTTTCACTTGCACAAATTTGCCTTCTTTTTCTCTCTCGACGCCCCTCTTCCTCATCATCCTCCTCCTCCTCCTCATCCCCATCACACACTCTAACCCTCTTCAGAACCTTCTCAATCGCTGAGTCGCTCGCCGGGATCATACCCTCGTTAATACCATTGCTCATTAATATTCTTTCTATTAGTTGCATGCACGGCTCATAACGATGCTTGAGGTGCACTTTTTTCATGTGAACGCACAACCCCAAAACCTTACGACCCATGTTGCTAACCCTATTGCTAATTATGAGACCCTGTTCTATAATCTTCTCCACAATATGTCTACTAAACGCATCCCTTCTATTGATTCCAACTACCTCCAGCATGCTACAAAGAATCAAGTGCGCCTCGCAGTAATTCTTTAACATGTCCATGTCGAATCGGCGGTTTACTGTCTTTGTTTTCATAAATTCTATGACGGTGGTTTCAGTGTTTAAGGAATGATTAATGTATTTGTAATGGGATTGATGCACAAGCTTAACATGAAACTGAACCCGCTGTACTGATGAACGGCTCTGATTATGAACATGATTAGGGTTGTCTAATTTTGCGGTAATGTCTTGGATGCGAAAGCCAAAGCGTTGCTGGTCGCGATGGATGGCAGGGAAGTCTGTTAGTACGAAATTTGTATTGTCATTTCCTAGACTTGTTTACTGGATGTTTTGGCACAACTCATTCAACCCCATACATCCGAGGCATGACTTGACCGATATGAGAAACTTGACTTCAGGTAAATCATGACATAATCATGCATTCATTATAGGATTCCTAGTTGGAGTTTTTTTCACTCAAAGTATTTTTATCTTAATCTTATTTTTAATAGGATTAGATTTTATCTCTTGAGATTACTTTCCTAGTTGGACTCTATTTTGATTTAAGTTAAAATACTATTTTTCATCCTTGACTTGAAAAGGACATTTCATTGATACCTATTTGATCTCTTTGATAAAGATTGTTATCTTGAATAACAATCCTTGCATAAGTTGACGAATTATATAGTATTAGTGGTCACAATGGTTTTTGATGTTTTTCATTTTGTGCCCATATTGATTCACAACAAATAGTCATAGTTGAATAGGTTAATTGGGTGTTCATATTGCATCAGGTTAGAAGTCTTAGTTGAAAGGGTCTTATAGTTGCATTGGAAGTGTAGTGACGTGGGGTTTCTCTCCAGGTAGAGAAACTGGCTTTGAATAAAAAGGATTGTTGTTCCTTTTCATTATGAGCTTTTTTCAACGCATGAGTTTTTGAATATATTGAATCTGTTTTTGTGAAAACTGCAGTTCTTATTTTTCTTAGATAAATCATCAAGTGTTCCTTGTCTACTTGTGATTTATCAAATCCTTTCATCATTCATATTGCATTCATATGCACGTCGGTGACTCATACGGTTGAGGGCACCAAGACCGTGGTGGCGGTTTTCCTCCGGTGAGCTTGAAGCAATCGTGGCGATGTGCGTTCAACATAAGGAGTGTCGAAGATCATCCGTGAAGTTGAGTTACGAAGAAGTCGGTAAACATTATCTAGAATGTGTCTAGGATAAGTGTGTGAGTACTTCTTGTAATCATCGTTCTATAGTGGATTTGTGTTGGACTGAGGAGTCCGTGGATTTTCCCAGAGGTGGGGTTTTACCACGTAAAATAATTCTCTGCGTGTTCTTTTATTTTATGCCCAGACGTTACAGGATTGATAAGCCATATCAATCCTGCTACCAAGTTTATTTTTATTTATTTGATTAGAATCTTAAATTGGCCTATTCACCCTCCTCTAGGCATTTTGAGTCATCCTGCAGGTATTTTCAATTGGCATCAGAGCAGGTTGCTGGACATACTCAGCAAGATCTAACATACCTTAGGATGGATCGTGCCTCGGGCTCAATTGCACATCCACCATATTTCGATGGCAACAACTATGGCGCTTGGAAGGCCAAAATGAAGTCGTTTCTTTGGTCCTTAGATGAACGTGTATGGAGCACAGTGGTTCATGGATTTCCTAAACCCACAAAGACGATCGGAAAAGGAGATGAAGAAACCACAGTCCTCAAAACTAGAGAGGAGTGGACCACCTGCAGAAGTCACACATAGCACTAATAATCAAAAGGGGTTAAATGCTTTATTTACTGCTGTCTCTTCCGATCAATTTGAATATATATGTGCTTGTGATACTTCTAAGGAAGCTTGGGATATTTTGCAGGTTACTCATGAAGGAACAGATACTGTCAAGGGAGCCAAGCTTCAAATGCACACTTTACAGTTTGAGACACTTATGATGGATGAGAATGAAACTTTTTCTGAATTTTATGCTAAACTTTGTGTAATTGTGAATGCTTGTTCAGGTTTAGGTGAAAAAATTCCAGAAGATAGAGTTGTGAAAAAGATTTTGAGATCCTTGCCTCAACGGTTTCAACCAAAGATCACGGCTATTGAAGAGATCCGTGACTTGAACACCTTGAAAGTTCAAGAACTCATAGGCTCCATACAAACCTATGAGATGAAACATCTACCTCTTAAAAAGAGCAAAAATGTTGCGTTCAAGGTTGTGAATGAAGAAGATGATAAGCATTCAAATGAAGATTGCAGTGATGAGGAATTAACGATTCTTACAAGACGATTCATGAACTTTCTCAAGAATCAGGATCCAAGGAGTCGAGATTCAAAAGGTATAAATTCTAAAAATAGGTTTGTTAACTATACTGATGGTGGATCTAAATTTCACAGGTTAAATGAACGAAAGAATCCAAGAGAAAAGGTCAAATGTTTCGAATGTGAAGGCTATGGACACATATCTTCGGAATGTGCCAACACCTTAAAGAAACAAAAGGATGGCAAGAATAAGGCAATGCATACTACTTGGAGTGATAGTGAATCGGAATGCGAGAATGATGAAAAGACGGTTGCACTTATAACCACAGTTAGCTTGGATGAATCACGTGAGGATGATGATTGTAAAGGTATAAATATTGAGTTTATCATGAACAAATATGATGATTTGTTGGCTGCATCTCAGAAGCTCAGTAAACAAAATAGTGAGCTCGTCAAAGAAGTTGCTGTGCTGAAGCTGGAAAATTGCAGGATTGCAAACGAGTTTCAATCCCCTGATGCAGATTCCGAAAAGGTAAGTGCAGGTATGAACGAAAAATTGATGTTTTTGCAGAAAAAATTGACTGATCAGAATAAATTAATTGCTTCTCTAACTTCTGACAACAAAGCCCTTGAACTTGAACTTAAAAATTCAAAAGAAAGGATTGTTTCTTTAACCATTGGTGCAGAAAAAATTGACAAGATGATTAGCATGGGACGAAGAGATGGTGACAAACGAGGCTTGGGATTTGAACCAAGTAATAAGTCTTCCGCTGTGTCTAAAACAAAGTTTGTCAAATCCACTTCACCTATTGAACCTTCTGCCTCTCATGAAGTCAAGAAATTTATTCCAATTTGTCACTTTTGTGGAACTCGTGGGCACATAAGACCGAGATGCAATAAGCTTCGAAACGAATTTGTTCGTTCAAATTCTCATGGCATGGGTGGAAAAGTAAGTATCCAACATAAGATTTCACATCTTATGAAAGAGGTAAACCGCTTATCCAAACTATCTTCTTTTCATTGTTTGCCGTCAACTAAGACAAAGTTAGTTTGGAGGAAAAGGAAAATCATAATTGTATGTCTTCCTCCACTAATGTTGTGCATGAACCCGTTGCTTTAGAAAGTTTGGATCTTAAATGTATTGCTGCAAAACCCTTGGATAATCTTCGATTTGACACTCTTAGAAAGTCTTTAGGTATATGTGCTCTAGATTAATTTGGAGTCTATTGCATGCCAAAGCCTCTTTCATGTTTTATGATATTTCAATTAATTTCTGTGTTTATAAATCTGTCCAGCTCGTGCAAGGATTGTTAAGGTGTATCAATCCTGAACTGTCTGAACGTATTTGTTGATCTTATATTGGGCTATGACATTGCACTATATTAAGAACTTACACTCTCAGCTTCACACAAAGGTTTCCATTGTCTTGGTGCATTATAAACTTCATTAAATGATCTATCCATCTATTTATTTTTATTTTGCACACCACACTCTTTTCCTTGAAGTCCTTTGAATATCTCTTATCATGCACTTGTCTCTCTTTGGATTGCCATAACACTACTGTGCGTAAGTTCTTGATCTGTTTATAAAAAAATTAAAAAAATTAAAAAAAAAAAAAAAAAAAAAGGGTGTCAACCACTCATTGCTCAGTAACCGGGCCTCTTGTCTAACCAACATCGAGGTTCGAGTCAACAGGTTGTGATGGTTTGCTATCCTTGCTTATCTTTGGAGCCTTCATGATTCGGATCAGTATTTCCCAGGGGTGCTTCATCACCCGTTGCCTCCAGTCATCTGACGTAAGCACATTGATTGACCATCCGTTACATGGATCATGTCGAAAGCTAGATAAAGTGAGCCACAAAATTCGTATAAAAAAAAATATATATATAAATTGATCTTCTTATACTTACTATGCACTTAGTGTTTGTGCAATCTTTGGTGGGATTCGTCTTGTGTGGACATATTTTTTGTGCTTAATTGAAAAAGAGTTCATTTAACACATTTGCTCCTTGATGGTAGACTCATTTGATGCCTTTTTATCTTTCACCATGACTGTGGTATGCCTCTACTGTTCTCTGTGAGTTTGTGAGTCTTGTGTGCTGTCGTGTGTTTGTCCCTGACATGCTTTGCTTCACATGCGTTCAAGACAGCAAAGGGTTTGTTGCTTCTTTCATTCTTTACCCACAAACTTGGCATGTTTATGAATGGAAAATAATTATATCTTCAAGAGAACTTTGGGTCTGCATCTACAGTATGTTTTATGTCTTGATTGTTTTGAGCTTTCTGTCTTGAGTGTATTGCTTTTGTTTTTGTATGGTTTGGTTCTTAACAACTTCTCATTATTTCTCTATTTTCCTGTCGCTTATCCCAAAAAAAAAAAAAAAAAATCTGTTTGTTTTCAAGATAAAGCCTCTTACATGCTTTATTGGTTATTCTCTATGTCTTTATATGTTGGGAATGCAATCTGATTTTTTTTATTTTTTATTCCCTCTTATATATGCTCCCTTATGTTCATTCTTTGCCCTTTGGATTTCCTGACAAAAAGGGGGAGAGATTGTGTTGTGGAATTAAGGGGGAGAGATTGTGTTATGGAATTAAGGGGGAGAGATTGTGTTATGAAATTAAGGGGGAGTTGTGTTGTAATTCTGCTTTGAATTCCATTTCTTCTCCCACATGCTTCACTGGTTTTGTTGTTTCATAATGTGCAGGGATTCAGGGCTTCAAGCTTAGAATAAGAATTCATTTGTTAAATCCCATGTAATTTCTTTTGAGTTGTAATAGGTGTTTTGTCTAGGAAATGCCAAAGGGGGAGATTGTTAGTACGAAATTTGTATTGTCATTTCCTAGACTTGTTTACTGGATGTTTTGGCACAACTCATTCAACCCCATACATCCGAGGCATGACTTGACCGATATGAGAAACTTGACTTCAGGTAAATCATGACATAATCATGCATTCATTATAGGATTCCTAGTTGGAGTTTTTTTCACTCAAAGTATTTTTATCTTAATCTTATTTTTAATAGGATTAGATTTTATCTCTTGAGATTACTTTCCTAGTTGGACTCTATTTTGATTTAAGTTAAAATACTATTTTTCATCCTTGACTTGAAAAGGACATTTCATTGATACCTATTTGATCTCTTTGATAAAGATTGTTATCTTGAATAACAATCCTTGCATAAGTTGACGAATTATATAGTATTAGTGGTCACAATGGTTTTTGATGTTTTTCATTTTGTGCCCATATTGATTCACAACAAATAGTCATAGTTGAATAGGTTAATTGGGTGTTCATATTGCATCAGGTTAGAAGTCTTAGTTGAAAGGGTCTTATAGTTGCATTGGAAGTGTAGTGACGTGGGGTTTCTCTCCAGGTAGAGAAACTGGCTTTGAATAAAAAGGATTGTTGTTCCTTTTCATTATGAGCTTTTTTCAACGCATGAGTTTTTGAATATATTGAATCTGTTTTTGTGAAAACTGCAGTTCTTATTTTTCTTAGATAAATCATCAAGTGTTCCTTGTCTACTTGGTGATTTATCAAATCCTTTCATCATTCATATTGCATTCATATGCACATCATGAGGACAGTGACCAGCTGGACTGATCTCATAATATGGAGCTTCGGGCACCTGCTGCTTCACCTGAAGGCCCCATAAAGGTTTCACCCAGGGGTCTTCTTTTCCATACATAAGACAAATTGGTACATTGTTCATGTGACATCTACAACAAAAGTTGCACTGGAGCTTCTCAATTAACTTGGACCAGAAAAAGGAAGGCAAATACAAAATTGTCTTCATGAATATAATCCCTTAATATTTCGTACCTGGATAAAGCATCCCTAAATGATAGTTGTCCTTGAGGAGCCAACATAATTGAGGCAAAAGATGCAGCAGCAGCCGGATGCTCTGATGTCTCAAGTATACGAGAAAATACTTTGTCGACATTTGTTGAATGATCTGCATAAACTTGTTTAAGTACCTCCGCTATACTCCTAGGATCACTTATTTTCTGCCAACTGAAAGCAATGAAACAAACTCAAACAGTTTTAACTCAATCAACGGTAAAAATGGAAAGAGAAATTGCAGCAGCCATATCCAAAGCTCCTAACTACATTACTAAATTACAATCAGAAACGTAAAATATATCCATAAGGATAATGCTTACACTATTTCTGTGAGCTTTCTCACAGTGGGAGGTAAAGGAAAGGATCCTGCCGATGGGAATATTTTTGATAATCTTGGAGATCTTGTGGGATTAGGTAGAAATCCCCAGAAAGGAGTTGCATTTAACAATGTGACACCTTTCACCAAATGAGGGTTACATGCGGCAAAATATAAAGCAACAAATCCTCCTAGTGAGTTCCCTGCAATATAGACAGGTTCACCGATCACCTGCATGGAAAGATGGTTGCATTTATATTGCTCATTAGTGTCAAGGATGTGACGGAGAAAGCTACTCATCATAAAGAAATAAACTAAAATTACATGTTGTTTCCTTGCAAACAATGCCCCTTGATAACAATCTTCATGCAAGAAACAAAATGCAACAACAATAAGCAATGCCTGAGAACAATTCATGTTACACATATTGTACAAATCATGTATAAAACTTCAATCTTTCTTGTTAGTGCTTAACAGTATTCCATACATCTTTAATCTCTAAATCCAACTTTAAGTATATCACTAACCGGGTGAATAGACACATACTAATGGGACCTAAGATCACATAGAAAGATGTTCACAAATTTCAATAACTATATTATACAGTACCAAACAGATTATTGGCATAGAGGCTTCTGTCTAACACTAGAACTAGCATAAGAATGGACAATAAGACAACTATTGCAACTTTCATCTCACAGCCATGCTCCAACCTCTATCAAAATCACATTTTCTTGCAGAAAAACAAAGTTAAACACTGGTCTAAGTCCCTTCTCGACTTATCCCAATGTGCAGACCTGCCATCTAATTACTTGTAGTAACTTCTTCACTTGCAATAAAGCATTGAGGTAAATTCAAAACTCATCATTTCATATGATAAAATCAGAATATATACACTAAGAAACAATATTATTTGTTTCATAAGAGCTTTCAACCAAGAAAGTACATCAGTGCATGAAGCATTTGTCATAATGCTGATTTCTGTGATGCATAAAGAAGGAAAACGATATAAGGAGTCAAAATGGCAGAAGTAAAATGCATGAATGATTTAAATTTCTACCTAAATGCTGATTATCCATGATAATACAAATTGTGGGAAAAGGAGGGTAAGCATGGCTAGAACTATATGAAAGCGTGCGACAGTGGAATCTAAGTGCCGTACTTGATAGTCTCTTGCCCAGAGATTCAAGAACATATTAACTTTTAGGAAGAATATTATGATGACAGGAGCCATCATAAGAAATTCAACAGGATCTAGAAATCTATAAGATCTGCCATAACTGCAAGGTGTTATTTTGGCAGCATATCACTGGAAAACAAAGTAGAAGTCATAGCGATCTCATACCAAATGAACCGTGTATTTTGCTCAAATTAGCACAACAACAATGCAAAGTGAAGAAATGGAACACATAGATCAAGTCACGGAGGTAGGCAGAGGTAACCCGAGCTAGAATATCAGTATCCACCAAAATGAACATATAAAACATGATTCTCTGTGCTTTCATCAGATAATGGAACAAGGAAAAAAGTTAAGTGCTATAGTGTACCTCTTCTATGAAGTAACGAACTTGATCTTGCCATAAATCAATAGAGTAGACAAGCTCGCTTGCCCATGGTTCAGATTTCTCTCCAAAACCCCACAACACATCTTTCGTGTCTGACACACCTTCTTCCTCATTACGAGGGGCAGGGTCTTCAAATGGCAATGACCTACCCTGCCCGAGGAAATCAATTGCCCATACTCTAAAATCAAGCCCCAGATCCTTCAGTTGCTTCTCATAGTGAAAGGAACCAACCCCAAAACCAGGCAGAAGCAGCACTGGAGGGGAGCCTAAGTTTTCACATCCAGCTTTCTCATAATGCACATTGAATTTGGGCTTCCATTCCCAAAAGCAACTACTTACTGTGGCACCCGATTCGCCTTTGGATTCATCTGGTAGACCAGGAATCAAAACTTTAGTTCCTGGTTCCCCTGTTTCTGAAATACTTGCATCCTCTTCCCCTCCAATTACATAGCCATCAGAGCTTCCATTTGATAAAATTTGACCAACATGTTTGAAGTTTTCACTGGTGTTTAATGACCTAAAACCTCCTTGGTGATTTAGTTGCTTCAAGAAAGCCTGATCTAAATTGTAACAGCTCAAAAACTTCCTTCTGACATCAAATTTAGCACCGAAAACTCTGTTTTTTCTAAAACCTGGGAGACTGAATTGATGTGAACTCGTGCTTTTCACAATCAATTTCCACCTTAAATTAACAGCATCACAGCATGGTGCAGAACTGTATGAGAGTACTTCCATACCCACAAACTGAATTCTGCAATGATCAATCAAAACAATGATTCAGCAACAATTTCACTTTACCCTTTATTGCATGAGACGAATTGAGTAAATGAAAAAGAATAATTTTCAAATCACATGTTGTATGTAACTTTCATCTCATCCTTCCAAATTTTCCCCAACACAAAAAAAGAAAAAGAAAAAAAAAAGCCACAACTGATATGAACAGAACTTAATATCAATTACCAATCCTGAACTTCAGTTAACTTGAGAAAAAAAGATTAAACAAAATTAGCTACCAGTAGCTTTGCTGCACAACTCTAAAAGAAACACACAGATTTATGGCAAAAGAAGAACTATGGAAAAACTGATTTCTTTATTGTTTTGGGTTACCTCTAAAGTGAGCAGCGAAGTATCATTAGAGTTGCGATGCTTTGTGGAATGCTCAGTCTTCTCCAAGTATTTAGGAGATGCTTCCAAAATCAAGAGAGAGAGAGAGAGAGAGAGAGAGAGAGTTTGGCAGTTGATTACACGCTTCTTCTTGCTTTAATAACCAAGGAAAAAAAACGAACTTTTAAACTTGTGTTTTATATCCTTTTGCTAAATATCAATCAACCGACCAAAAACACGACAAAACATTACTTGAGACTTGCACGCTGTCAAGGTCTTGTACCAAGCGTTTTGCTAATTTTTTAATTATTTTTTTTACGTTTCTCACCTCATACTGTTTCTAATAATTCCAAGTCCAAATGATGCGGTTCTCATTTTAGAATGATAATTTCTAGTCCTAGTTATTTGATATACTGGTATTCAATCTTTAACTTGTTGTGACCAACGTGAATTCGATATCAAAATTTTAAAATGCCTATGGATAATAAAAGTATTTCTCTAGTAGGTGCTTCTTCAAAAGCACTTATGTTTCGACTTTTGCTAATAAAAAACAGTTCTAAATAAGCCCTTAATAATTTAAAACAAAATAAGTTTTGTACGAATAAATAGATATTGACTTTAGAGAATATGAATGCCCTTGTACCAAATGTTAATTGGCTCAAATTATATTGAGCAAGAATTCAAGAAATTGAAGCTTTATAAAGGCAAAAGGCAAAATTGGCTCAACTACATTCTTCCGAGCTGGGCTTTGCTGCAACCGAGATTAGATTCTACCTGCTGCACTTGGGCGGCAGCCTCAATCAGTTATGTTTCAGTGGGCCACATTGGAAGGTTATTTCAGAAGATCCAAGGTTTTAATTGCTTGTATGATGAATTGGCACATGGAACCGTAAACACGTGTCTGGGTGTAGCGCAGATGGGACCAGTCACTTGCAGTGGAGTGGAAACAGAAATAAGCCACCTCTTTACGGAAATGGGATGGAGCTATCCTGCGTTGTATTGCTTCACACGTTAATGCTTGAAAATTGTGTGTTCAACGTTGTCTTCATGTTGGACGAAGAAAACGAAACGATTGCGATTATGTTTTGAAATTATTATTCAAAATATGACGTATTATATATCAAGTATTATCTCCCATAATGGAAATGTATAATAAACCCTATTTCTAGCATAAGAATAAAATTGGGTGTAGTATTCTAATACGAGGTTACCATAGTGGTTGTGTCCCTCCTTCTCCCCTCCTACTTGGCACTCAGACCCTAAACCCCAAGTTGTCTTTCATCCCATCCCCAAATTGTAATTTGTAATAATTGTATGTAAAAAAAACAAAACAAAAAACGAGAAAAGAATTGTGTATAGTATAGGGTTTTCTTGTCACTTGAAATTTCATTCATAGAAAGAAATCGAATACAAAGCCCAAAAAAAGGCAAGGCACAACAAAGACGAAAGCCCAAAAATGGCCCACACCAAAACAAAGCCCCAAACCAGCAAACCCTAACAGCAAACAGAAACCACAACCGTCGTCATCAACTCCACATCCGAGCGGATAGGAGAAACAACCAAGGGGATCTGCAGCAAGAGGATGCCAAAAAAACAAACCACCATCATAACACCACAAACAGGAAACTTAATGTTAGGTTAAACAAGAGGATCTCCTAATTAACTGAATGTTGCTGATACTATAACATCGTATTTCTGAGTACTTAATTCGAAAAAAAAAAGACCCATAAATTAATCAACTTACCAATTTTCAAATGCTACACTTTGTGTACTTCAGTTTGCAAAAGGTGCAATTATTATTATTTATTTATACAATAATCAATATTGGGGGAAGGGGGATTCGAACCTAGGACCTCGGTGTAATGGTAAATGCTCTTAATCACTTGAGCTACAAGCCCTTAAGAAAAGTGCATATTATTAAAAATAAGGGGAATGCTAGCAACCTTCTCTCTAACCTTCTCCTTTGAACCTTCTCCCTTTCCTTCATGACATGTGGCACTTTACTTACACTTAAAACAATGTCATTAATGCATTAGAAAAACTAGCTTTTGTTTTTCCAATTTACCCTTATTAAATTATCCTTTAATTAATCCATTTTTTTTTACAAATAGAAAAATAAGACTAGACATTAATACTAATAGAATAAATTTTATGTTTTTTCTTTTGACCCACCAGCCTTCTTTCCTAATCCTCGCTTACAGCCAGCCACCACACCATTCTCTCTCCCCTTTCCTTGCCAATCCAACCCAGCCATCCACTACCACTGCTCTCCGTTTCCTTTTCTCTCTCTCTCTAGCCAACAACCCTTCCCCCGTCGTTGATTTCCTTGGCTGTGTAAAGAGGTGTAACCACCTCGCCTCAATTTTCGCCCTCCCCTCCACACATTGCGTAAATCTCCAACATCAACCCTGTTGATCTTCACAACGAAGACGACTCCCACCCACGCCAATCTTCCCCCACGACCGCGGCTTCGATCCCTGCCACCCATTTCGTCTTCCCATCCCCTGTGGTTGGGTTATGGGTTGTTTTTTCGATTTTTTCATATTTCATTCTTAGTGTTTTAATTATTCAATTTCTTAAAACTGATCTTTAAAAAAAATGAAATTAGGTGTTTGTTAAACGATTTGATATTTTTTTTATCAATTGGTTTTTGGAAAAAAAATTATATAATAAAACAATACACAAAGAATAATACATTTAATAAGGTTAAATTTGGAAAACAAAATGTAGCTTGTGTGGTGCATTAATGGTATTGTTTTGAAAGAAAGTAAAGTTCCACATGTCATGAAGAAAAGAAAGAAGATCCAAAGGAGAAGGTTAGAGAGAAGGTTGCTAGCATTTCCCTAAAAATAAATAACATAAATAAACAAGTCAACAGGGAACCAAAACATTGACAAATTAATAACAGTCAAGGAAAATAAATCATAAAACAATAAGTTTTCTTAAATATATAATATGTAATTCAATTACAATAACTTTCATCCAACAAGATCTCTTATTAGAATGATGAACTTTAAAGGAAAATCAAGAATATTTCATCCATCAGTAGGAACTTCAAATCGGCAAACAGGACAATTGTGACTTTGTTTGAGCCATGTCACTTTGCACTTTTCATGAAACAAATGTGAGCAAGGCATGCAAGCGACTTCTGATCCTCCATGCAAACAGCACAACTATCGCTTTCACTTGCACAAATTTGCCTTCTTTTTCTCTCTCAACGCCCCTCTTCCTCATCCTCCTCCTCCTCCTCCTCGTCCCCATCACCCACTCTAACCATCTTTAGAACCTTCTCAATCGCTGAATTGCCCGCCGAGACGATGCCCTTATTAATAACATTGCTCATTAATTGTCACACCCCGGACTCGGGGTTGGTGAAATCCCTTTAGTGCGTGAGAAAAAAATAAAAAAAAAGCCGAAACAGGGTTTAAAATAAACTTATCTTATAAAAAATAAATCCAAAATCTTACAACTTTACAATAAATAAAGCTCTAACACTCTCATCTAATTCAGCCTCAACTGGTTTATTCCTTTTCTTGCCCACTAATTCATCTGAAAAATTAAACAGGGTAAGGGGTGAGCAATCACCGCTCAGTAGGGACATGAGACCTTACCACAGTAGATTGATATAACTAAATTAAGTGACATGCCATCACACAACCAAATATCACATAATAATAATAATAATAATAATAATAATAATAATAATAATAATAATAATAATAATAATAATAATGCATGAATGCTCTTCATCTAATCTTGTTAATTCATATAACTGGACAAGCATACCTGCACGTCACATACCATACTTATACCACTTGGTCCCGATTGCCCATTTATATGAACTAACACCCATTTCAATTATCCCGTAATTCCCCTTTTGTTAGTCATCTTGTCTAACTCCCTTTCACCAGTCCCGAATCACCCAATAAAACCATGTGCACTGTGGGATCCTTGAGACCTGGTACCTGCCAAAAGTTATACTCAACTACATAAAAGATCCTTCCCATTACCCTCTTTTCCACCATTATTTTCTCAACCCAAGAACTCCAAATAATTTCCATGACATTATATAGTTCTTCTGTTCACATACCTCATAAAAACAATGTATTCATTTAAATATCACAAATTTACATATAATCATTGTAACATCCCACATCGACCAACGGAGAGGGGGTGATGCGCCTTATATGTACATGCCGATCTCCATTTAGCACGAGGCCTTTTGGAGCTCACGGCTTCGGAGTCATGGGAACTCCGAAGTTAAGTGAGTTGAGGCTAGAGCAATCCCAGGATGGGTGACCTACTGGGAAGTTGCTCGTGAGTTCTCATAAACAAAATCGTGAGGGCAGAAAGGGGGGCCCAAAGAGGACAATATCGTGCTACGGCAGAGCCAATCCCAGGATGTAACAATTTGTTATCAGAGCCACTCTGCCGTGTAGTGCGAGTGTGTCGACGAGGACGTCGGGCCCTTAAGGGGGGGTGGATTCTAACATCCCACATCGACCAACAGAGAGGGGGTAATGTGCCTTATATGTACATGCCCGCCTCCATCTAGCACGAGGCCTTTTCGGAACTCACTGTCTTCGGAGTCATGATAACTCCAAAGTTAAGCAAGTTGGGGCTAGAGCAATCCCAGGATGGGTGACCCACCGGGAAGTTGCTCGTGAGTTCCCAGAAACAAAACCGTGAAGGTAGAGAGCGGGGCCCAAAGCGGACAATATCGTGCTCTGGCGGAGCCGTCTCGGGATGTGACAATTTGGTATCGAGCCACTCTGTCGTGTGGTGCAAGTGTGCCGACGAGGACGTCGGGCTCCTAAGGGGGATGGATTGTAATATCTCACATCAACCAACGGAGAGAGGGTGATGTGCCTTATATGTACATGCCGCTTCCATCTAGCACGAGGCCTTTTGGGAGCTCACGGCCGGAGTCATGGGAACTCCGGTTAAGCAAGTTGAGGTTAGAGCAATCCCGGGATGTGTGACCTCTGGGAAGTTGCTCGTGAGCTCCCGAAACAAAGCGATAAGGGCAAAAGCGGGGCCCAAGCGGACAACATCACGGGATCGGCTCCGCGATAGCACGATATTGTCCGCTTTGGGCCTCCTTTCTGCCCTCACGGTTTTGTTTACTGGGAACTCACGAGCAACTTCCTAATGGGTCACCTATCACTGGGATTGCTCTAGCCTCAACTTGCTTAACCGAGTTCCCATGACTCAAGCCAATGAGCTCCCAAAAGGCCTCGTGCTAGATGAAGGCGGGTATGTACATATAATGCACATTACCCCTTCTCCTTTGGTCGATGTGGGATGTTACAATCATGCCCACATTGTTCAAACAGTTAAGATTTGGCGTAAATCAAACAATACCATGCACAATATAATGCTCACGAAATTTAATTAAATCAATCTTTGTAAAAGGGCCCAAAAGAAACCCCTACCTCGATTCCAAAGCATTGCTCCAAATTAAGAAAATACAAGCTCAGCCCTATATCTCTTCCAAGAATTTCATCATCATCTCTCTCTCTCTCTCTCTCTCTCAAGAACTCTTACTTTGCATGCAAACCATGCTTGCATTTCAAAATGAAAGAATTGCATTCCTATTTATACTAAAGGAATGTTGGCTACACCTTTACTTCTATTGGATGAAGTAATTGGCGGTTTACTAAACACTACTACAAAAAGTGACAAAGACGACCAGAAAAAAACGACGGTCTAAGTGAAAATCGTCGTTGTTTTTTAAAAGACAACGGTTCTATAAAACCGCCGTGTAATAACACCTTAGACACCTAAAAAATGGAGATTCAAATGGTTGTTCATAAACAACGACGTACCTAATTAAAAAACCGACGTCTATTTGAAACAGGATTTCCGCAGTGTAAAATCAAAGCAAATAAAGAACGGCAAAAGTTATGGAATTATGTTTGTTGTAGAATAAAGATTGGTTAACTATGTAATAACTATTGAATCTTCAAGTTTTATGAAAGAAAATATTTTTGATAAAGCATTATGGTTGGTTTTCTAGTTAAAATCGTTGTATAGCATCATAGGAAATCAAAAAGCATTATTGTACGTAAAGATGACGCTTTTTTATAAAAACCGTCGTCTATTGTATGTAAAGAGGACGCTTTTTATAAAAACCGTCGTCTATTGTATGTAAAGATGACGCTTTTTATAAAACCGTCGTCTATTATACGTAAAGATGACGCTTTTATAAAAAAAACCGTCGTCTAATAAAGATGACGCTTTTTATAAAAAAATGTAAATCTATTATGCGTAAAGATGCGCTTTTTATAAAAAACCGTCATCTATTGTATGCGTAAATATGACGCTTTTTATAAAAACCGTCGTCTATTGTATGTAAAGATAGCGCTTTTTATAAAAAAAGTCGTCTATTGTATGTAAAGATGACGTCTTTATAAACAATCCACGACGGTTTTCATAAAAAAATCGTCATCTTTACATACAATACACGACGGTTTTATTAAAAACAGTCGTCTTTCCTCCTATAATTAACGATCTTTACCTCTAAACAACGACGATTTTCTTTAAAAACTGTCATCTTTACTGATAAACAACGACGGTGAAAAGCCGTCGTAGTTTGAAACCCGAATAGACGGCGGTCGATTTCACGACCAGGCGAAAACCTTTTACACGACGGTGGTTTCCCGTCGTCTATTTCGATTTTTGTAGTAGTGAAAGGATAACAATATAACAATCTTCTTGTTCAAGCCAAAGCTGAAATATCTATCAAAAACTTTATTAAACAATTGCATGCTAGAAGATGTGTCAATAAGAGGAAAACTTAAAGTTCCACCTCCTGCTTACATGACGTAATCAATTTGTGAAGCTATACCAACTTTCTTGCTATCCACACTTAACTTAATAATATGAAGGCACCATATGTTCTGATAGCAAAACATAATAACTAATAGAATAGAAAGCTTTAACACCACACAATAAATTTGGAGGAAGATAAACATGCATAAATCAATACTAATCGAATAAGAATATCATGCATCATATATACATATTTAATATAATAAAATACACATAATAATTAAAATGGTAAAACAACTATATATATATAATCAATTTAAATATATAACTAAATAGGCAGCAAAATATATATTTTTTAAAAATATGGGTCTTCACATTAATATTCTTTCTATTAGTTGTTAGAGAGATCCTAACTTAATTAAGAGATTTATTCCCTAGTCTATTAGGACTCTATTTCTTTCACTTTTGTATAGATATTATGTAATTAGGATTTTATCATATTTCCTTGTGTAACCCTACTAGGGTTACAACCTTATATTTATAAATACCTTCTTTTGAAATTGAAATATATATGAAAATTTTCTATCCATATTGTTTGACTTGGCATCAAAGCAGACTTTCTGGTGACCTGTGTGTTGTGCTCACCCGTATTCTAGCCCCATATTTTTTCTACCTGTGCCATGTGTGCCCTCCTGGGTTTGTGTGTTGTGTTGTAGTGTTCGTGCCTCTACTGTGTTCATGCCATTCTCGTCTTCGTGCATCTGTTGTATTTGTGCTTCTGTTGTGTTCCGTTGTGTACTCTGCCATGTTTGTTGCTCTATTGTGTTTGTGCCTGTCTTCATGCATCTATTGTATTTGTGCCTCTGCTGTATTCTGTTGTGTACTGTGTCGTGATCTGTTGATTTTCTGCTGCAATCATGGGTGATAGCTCCATTGTTGGTGTTGTTGCTGCTGCTTCTACAAATTTGTGTGTTTCTGACTAAATTCCAGTCTGGCTTCGGTACTTGGATAATTGACACTGGCTCTTCTAATCATATGACTTATGATGCTTAATATTTTTGATGAGTTGTCTAGTAACACCCATGACTCATATATAACTAATGCTAATGGCGTGCCCTCTCTAATTACTGGCGAGGTACAATCTTTCTCACTCCTAATTCGTCATTTTCTCGTGCGTTACCAGTTCCCAATATCCGTTGTCACTTGTTATTTGTTGGTTAATTACTTGATACACGTAATGCTTATGCTACTTTCTATCCTACACATTTCTCTTTTCAAGATCACGAGACGATTGGGCAAGGTAAGCAGATAAGGGGGGAGGGGGTAATATTATTTGACATTGCCTTCGCACCAATTCGTGATCGTGTCGTTAATCTGCGCCATTATCTTTGTTGTGCATCCTCCAATCGATTTTAGCCAACGAAGCCTGATCCGTGTCCCTAGCTTTTTTGAAACCCAAACTACCTTTGTTTTTAGGTCTACATGGTAAATTCCATTGATAGAGGTGGACTTTCTTCGTTCTATCACTTCCTCCCCATAAGAAATTTCTATTTAACCTATCCAAATCTTCACAAATACTAATAGATGATTTTATGGTATGCATAGAATAAATGGGAATAACAGATGTGACAACATGGATTAGAGTGGCCCTCCCATCTGAAGAAAACAACTTACTTTTCCAATTGGCAAGCTTGTAGTGAATCTTACTAAGCAAACTGCTGTAAGTGGATCGAGTTACCCTAGAGTGCAAGATATGCATTCCCAAGTATTTTCGTAGCTTGTCTGTTAAAGGGGAGCCATAAATGAAACTAATCTCTTGAGCTAATGCCCTTCTGGTATTAGGAGAACAAAATACAGTAGACTTGTCAAAGTTGACAGTTTGACCAGAGGCTTGACAAAATAAGTCCAAGCACCCCTTCATCATCCTAGCTCGTTGCGTACTAGCTTCAGTGAAAAGGATTAAGTCATTAGCTAAAAACAAATGCGACACAGCAAGACCAGTTTGGAAGGACTTAACAGGTTTCCATTTCCCTTATTGATAGTATCAAAGATGATATGAGATAGCTTTTCAATGCAAAACACAAAGAGGCAGGGAGATAGGGAATCTCCATGTCTAATACCATTCTTTGGAATAAAAGGTTGAGAGAGCTTGCCGTTAACACAAACTTGATATCTGACAGAAGAAACATGACTCATAACCAGCTTAATGAAGTTATTGGGCATGCCGATTTCACCAAGAACCTTTTCAATAAACTTCCAATTTAATCTATTATATGCTTTAGATAGATCAACTTTCCAGGCAATGAAGCCCTTCTTATCCTTAGAACATTTGAACTTAAGCATCAATAATGAATTGATGATTGAATTTTAAGTCAGGTACTGTTTCTAATTTGATAGCGGACCAATTTGGATTTGTGGTTTTTCCTTTCCATTCTACTTTTGAGATTTTCCTTTCAATCACAATTTTGGCTGGATCTTGATTGTGGAGTCAATTACGACCTTTAGATCATCTCATTGAATTGATTGAAAATACGGGATACCTACACTACACTACATTGGATTGCATCACAGCAGATTCCCTAACGCACGCAGGCCAATTAAACTGTCCTTATGTTAGTGTTATTCGGACCATGTATTTTTTTGGCCGTTAGATGGATCGTTGATATTACTTGATGGATACATAGAAGAAAAAATGGTAATATATTTTAAAATTGGATTTTTTTTTATTATTATATAGGAGTCGAAAAATGAGTATGAGTAGGATCTTTCTATTAACAACTTTGGTTAATTTATACATCCACTTGGCCCAAATTAAACTACACTTAACTTTCATGCTTGTAATTTGATTAGCTAGATACCACAGTTGAGCCAAACATCCAAAGATTCAATATGGTAATGTTACATATGAAAAGGAAGATCCAAATAAATCCAGTTTGATAATACAACTAAAGATAATAACTAAATTATCTGATCAAAGAGATGCAATGGCAGGATACGAGGAACATTAACATGTATAATCAGTGATGAAAGCGACTGGTATCTTGTAGATGTGCACCACAACATATCATGTAGTCTTGTCCCTAGCTTCTTGGCTTCTGATGATATTCTTCTCAAAGATTATGCAAAATAAAGAATAAAAAATTATTATCTATCATTAAAATAGAAAATCATAGATAGCTTAAACACGTGGACATGGACTAATGACATGAGAAAGATAAGGCAAAGAAAAATTAAAAAGCAACGCCAATTCATGAAATATATTAAGCTATACATATATCTTCTATTGCTTTTATAGTGACTGATCAGAGTGCTTGGTTGAATTGAAAACATACCTTCTTTTCTCTCCACGTGAACGCTTCGTAGACACATGTCTGTTATTTTACACACAGAGACTTAGAAGCAAACACTTTTAAATTTTGGACAATTTCGAACTATGACTTCCTTCGAGGCTGGCCACTTCAAAGTATAAGCTTCAAAGCAAAATGATTCAAGTTGGGGTAAAGCCTCAAGTTGGATAGAATTCACGTGCAGAAATGTCAATTCATCCTCAATACTTTCTCCTCCTCCTTCTGCCTCTCCAACAATTTTCTCCATCGCACTACAATTGAAAACATCTATTGTCTCAAGGCAGGTAAGAAGTTTGGCTATGTGCGGTGAAAACAAGTATCTCAATTTGTCACACCCCCATACTTGCAGTAATCTCAGGTTTCCAAAGCCTGAGCTAACTTGTAAACCCTTTTCCCATATGTGGCTCAGCATTGGTAAACCCACCAACGTCAAGCCCCTCAGCTTATCAAATGCTTGAGTAGAAGGGGTTTCCTGAACCAAAAATATCACTTCCAATAAATCGCACCCATGTACTTTGAGATCTTCTAAATTGTCGCTAGCACTTGAAGTCTGAAGATTTGTCGGCGTAACCTGCCAAAAGGGTAGAAAAGTAATTGTATAATTTGTTAGCGTTTCAATCATATACATACGGGATGTTATCACATTCTAGAAATCAAGAAGGTTGTTTACAATGAAAAATGAAGTATTCATATAAAAAGAAGAAGATCATTTCACAAGTTACCAGTATTCATATAATGCCTTTGTTGTACTAGTGTAGTTGAGTTTCTGTCAAAAAGATGTCCTGAGACACTTTAAACAGAAACTTGTTCTATCCTTGGTTGTATTATATGCTACCTTATTTGTACGGCTTAGATTAAGCCACATAGTCATTCTCATATGTGTGGCTTACCCGATTCTTGGCTGAGTGATATAATTAGCCTTGACTTCTAATATTTATCATTCCAAGACAATATACAAAATGTGTGCTCAAGAAGCTAGAGAGAACAGGTTTTCTCCCATATCACATTTCTGGATTTTCTAACTTGAGACGTATTTTACAGAAATTCCTTCCTTGTTTATTTGCTCTTTTTTCTCTTGTGCGTGTGTGTGTGTTAGTTGAACCACAACACCAAGATATCTCAAATTCCAATATAAAGTTTGGCTTTCCAAAAATTCACTTATTGTGAGGCTTCAAATTAATAAAACATAAATAAATATCTATTTCAGACTTTATCTTCAATGACATCTGTACCTAAGACCAATTTTTACAAAATAGAGGTATCCCTCTCCATAAGTTATATATGTGTATACTAATATTGAGATGCGTAGTTTAGAATAATGGCGTACCTCTCTATTTACAACCTGAGGCAATATTTGAGTAAAGTTGCGAGTAGATGGACGACTTTGAAAGCATACTAGTGGCGAACATCCAGATCCAGTTGATGATGATGCACCACCTGATTCTTCTCTACCTCTTACATGATCATCACTCAAATTCTCTGCAATTGCAGGCCGCTTTTTGCTTAGTGGTGCAAAACCCAATGTCTTTAATTTGCGACAACGTATCACCCTCATAATTCTCGTGGAGGAGGGCCATGCAAAGGAATAGGCATCAGGGCAAAATCTCTCGAGGCTTGGCAAATCGCTAAGGTGGAAGCTATTGAGTAGTTTGGGAAACAAAGTCATCGTGCCACCGCCATCTGTCTCTTTCCCTTCTTCATGGATATTGTCCTCTGTGGAAGCAGCTGCCTGTACTATAGTTTCCATATTCAAACATGACTCTATATAGACTTGTTGGAGATTCACAAGGAGCTTGTAAATTTCATAGGGGCAGAGATATTTCATACTCTCACATTCTTGAATATCTAAAGATCTTACATTTTGAAAACCTTGGAATCCAGGTTGAACGTTCTTCCACAAATGCTCAACCTCATTTAAACCATCCGCATTCAATGTTTGTAATTGAGAAAATGCTGAATCATGCCCTTCTAAATCAAATACCACATTGACTACTAGTTCTTCTGACCCTTGCTCGCTTGTCAAAGAGTCCGTTGATTCTTGCTTTCTTGTCAAACGTTTCAACACTAGTTCCTCTGACCCTTGCTCGCTTCTTAAATGACCCAATTCTAATTTCTCTAGATTTGGTAACCATGAAATGCAATTTGAAGGAAATAGAGCATTACAACTTGCTCCCACTTGCGCTACTTTCGATCTAGATGAGGTCGACCCAGCAACTTGAATGTCATTCCTAGTCTCTTTCGTCTTGTTCACACTTTCATCATTGGGCTTTATAATCTGCACATTAATTAATTCTACATAAATAATGAACTTACACATGAGCCAAAAAGAAAGAAATACATAAGTAATGAACTTCCACAATTTGTCTTATTTCCAAATTGCCTTAATTATATTCCCACATCCTCTGTCATAAATTTTGAGAAATAATAATAATCCCCTTTTCCTACCCTCAATTACTATTTACCAATAAACATTTTTAACTCTAAGGACATCTCAACCTTAATTTTCTAATGAAAATCATAGGTGTGAAGATTTAGAAATATAATCCCCTTCTATTAAGGGACATTCTAAACACACTACAAATTGGTTTTCAATTATCCAAACTGCCTATTTCTCAAGTCTATATTCATAGATTATACTTACAAAAAATTAGACAATTCGGAAACCATTTCGATATCTAATTATGTTCTACAAAATTGATGAATACGATGCTTCAAGAAAGTACTAAAATCACAATAATTTAATTGAGCGGTCAAATGATATATGATTCAAGTGATTTTTTCAGAGATAATTTTTTATTAAATATCTATAAAATAGTTGCAAAAAATTGAAATCCATCAAAAATCTCCAACATACCAAAAATGATTAAGTTCTACCCAAATCAACTTCTAGAACTGGAACGACAGTATTAAACACAACAAAAGTAGCATATTCAAAAGAGTAACAAGTATATACCATTCAAGCATCAAAAGTGCATACATACATACCTCATAGGTGGAGTCCCGTTGGTTTCCCGTGTAGAAACCATGGAGCTTTAGTAGAAAATGAAGCTTCAAAAAAGTTAATCTTGGGAAACTTATCCTGTGAGATGCATTATCATCTTCCATTCTCTCCTTTGATATGATATCTTCCACTTTAGCACAATTTTCAACATTTAAGCTTTGGAGTTGTACCAAGTTTTGTGCTATGGATACTGAAAATACATATTTTAACTCATCACAATTGTTAATTGCTATGGATCTTAGGTTCATAAAGGAGCGCTTGTCTAGCAGTTTGCCACAACACACAAATTTTAATTTGTGAACATTCTTGAAGGTAGCTGACTTTAAGATGGGGAAGGCAGGTTGACCACGAGGAGTCCAATTCATTCCATTCATAAGATACTCTATGTTTTTGTCACGCATGATTGATAAAACTTTCAAGTGTTGAAAGCCTCCTTGACCATCTAACTCCTCGATGACATACTTTAAATTGTATGTGTAAAATAGGACTAAGTCTTCAGATTGCTTCAAGAAGTATCTAACTGCTCCAATCTCCAAATATTCCTTTACATCACCACGAAGCATCAAACTATTTTCGAACAGATACGCAGGCATTCGATTCTTGAAACTCTCTTTTTTGTAAGACCAACTAATATTGATAGATACATGAAATCTTATAGGCTGGCTTTTTAAAAGAAACTTATCATTCCACAACATCTGAACATCATGGATTTTTATGGCTAAGACATTTAAATGATGATCAAATAGAGACATCACCTCATCAAGGCTTGCCATACTCGTTTCATCCTTGCTTCCTGTTGCTGGCCCCCATTTGAGAAAGCTTTCTGCCATGTACAACTCTTCTAATGTCCTCAAGTTGGATAAGACACCGTGAGGAATTTCTTCAAGTCCATCACAATCTGTTGCATCCAGCATCCTTAACTTATGAAGATGTCCTATTTCTCTAGGCAACTTATTGATTTGAGAGCGAGCAAAGCTGAGGATCTCCAAATTCTCCAATCCTCCAATAACATGGGATATGTCTCCCAAATTGCAATCCTCTAGACACAAGGTATGAAGGTACTTGGGTTCTCCAAGCAGTAGAGATTTTTCCGAGGCCAAATAGCTTGACATATTCACCTCTAAGAAAGATAAAACCTTGAGTTCTTTCATTCTTTTAAAGTGGTTGGAATATTCTGAACTACTTGAGGAATTTTTCAGTTGCAGAAGCTCAAGTTTGGGGCACTCCAAACCATCAGTAATATTTTCATCCAATTTAACATCAATTAATGAAATTGCACTGCAATGTTCTTGGTTTGTAACTTTTTGTACCCCTGGCCGTCCTCCACCTCCACCTTCAGCATCAAATGATCTTACCATAAATCTTTGAGGATCTTTTGAGGCAATTGATATAGCAACATCACGAACTATATCATGCATTTTGATACATTCTTCCTTTTCACTATCCAGCAACAAAAACCTTCTTTTTAGTTGTCCAACAAAAAAGTGCACTCTCTTTCTTGCTTTTTCAATCGTATTGACGTTTTCAAAAATTGCTCGACCCAACCCATACCTTACCATATACTCAATCGGAACATCATAATCTTCTGGAAATAAGCAACAAAGTAAAAAGCATGACTTGACTTCATCACTGTCCAATTTATCGTAACTTAGTTTTATGCAAGAATAAACACTGTGTTCCATTCCAGGGATGATTTCCGGGAGAGAATTTTTCAGTTGGTCACGGATAGTATCCCATTCATTCTTGTCAATTGAGACTAGTGTTTTCCCGATGGTTATGATGGCAATGGGTAAACCTTTGCATTCATCTGCAATCATTTTTGCAACATGAAGCAAATGAGGATTATTATTGTCCAAGGATTCACCTACAGTTGCCTTGAAAAGCTCCCATGCTTCTTCTTTATTTAAGGCTTGGACTCTAAAAATGTTGTCTTTGCACCCCATTGTTTTACAAACTTCTTCATTTCGAGATGTCAACAAAATTTTGCACCCTTCATGATCACCAAAAGGGATTCCTACATCCTGTAATTTAACCGCTGACCATACATCATCCAATACAATCAGGATTCTTTTACTCTGCTTGATTCTCTCATGTAGCCTTTGTGCTCTTATAGATTCACTTTCCTCTACCAATTTCATATCTAGTGACTCTGCAAGTTCAGTTTGAATTGTCCTAATGTTTACAGTTGCGGATACAGTTGACATCACAACATCATCAAACAGCTTATTTGTTCCTTGTAATCTCTTGATCATTTCTCTGATTTCTCTCACCATTGTGGTTTTACCCACACCTCCCATCCCGCATATCCCAATTATTCTTGACTTTTCATTCCTCAAAGCTATAAGCACATCATTCACGACATCTTTTCTGGATTCAAAATGCTGAAAATCGTCACTAGAGATTATTGACCCTAGCTGTTGCAGAGGTGAAGGATTGGCAACATTTTTACTCAGTTCTTGGTCTAGTTTGAGATCAAGTACACCCAGAGCAATCTTCTTGGCTTTCCTACTCAGAGAATACCGCGATTTCAAACTTGGGCACCGCTTTTGCATGTTGAGTTTGGTTTGAAGTTCTTCCGCTTCACGAAATATTTTGCTTACATCATCCAGCCAACTCTGAACTTGATCTTTAATGGTTGCACCATTCCTTTTTGCAGCATCCACAGATCTTTGCACATCATTTTTCTTGTCATCAAGCTTTTTAAGCACATCCTTTAGACTTTCTATGTTAGAATCGTAGTATATTATATAGCTGAGTTGTCTCCCAATTAGTGCCACTGGTTCTTCTACAATTTTAGATGCAATTGAAATGCAAATTTCTTCCATTTTCTGTTGCCTTTTTATATAAACCAGCCAGAGACTAAGGAAATTCTCAAACCAAATGCAAGCAGTTCAACACCTACAATTTTAATTATAATAAAAAACCAATCAAAAACCCAAACAAACAAATCTCGTAGCAATTCTAACTCATAATCTATAAAAACTCTTCCTCCTCCTCCACTAAAAAACTTCTCAAGACACCCAACCATCACAGCCCCCAACCAAAATATATTATAACTTATAATTTAACGTATAGATTTCATTTGGCAATTGTTTCTAGAGGATTCGACTGAAGAGTGATTCGATGCCTCTGTCCTATTTGTTCCTTTTGTTGAAATTTTTTATTTTATTCTTTCATTTCGATGAATTTGGGTTTGATAGCTGGCTGTAGAGGGGATGGGATCTGCTGTCTGCAAATTTGGTGTCCCTCCATGTCCACATGTCCACTCACTTAACCAAAAATTTAACAGTGTTAACTTTGAATAAGGATTTAAAAAATTAAAATTTAAATAAAAAAACATAAATCCAACAGCCACCCCACCCCACCTTACCCGGCCGCAGCAACACCCATCATCTCGTTGATTTGATTTTAAAATTAAACAAAAAATTTCTTTCTAAACTAAACTTTAGTTTTTATTTCAATCACAGCAGGTTCGAGACGATGATTACGAGCGACGAGGGGTGTTTGGGTGGTCTTAGGATTTTATTTACTTTATTTATTGTTTAATTTTTACTTTTGAATTAAAGATAACATAGTTAGATTTGAGGTTAAATAATGGAACATGTGTCAAATAAATCGAGAATGGAACCAAATTTGGTGACTCCAAATAAGCTCCTGGGTAGAAATCATATACATCCATCATCTCAGATTAGCTAAGGAGTGGGACACTAGTAAGAAATATTTTTGCTCACCACTTTAATCAAATGTGTATTCTCACCACCATTCTCAACACTTGACACGTGTCTATAGACTTAATTATAGTTAACTTCTGTTTTGTATTTATGAAATCATGGTTATGCCTATAGACACATGTCAAGTGTTGAAAATGATGGTGATGATACACCTTAGATTAAAGTGATGAGTAAAAATACTTCAAACACTAGTATCTGCAACTCCAAAAGAGAGAGAGAGAGAGAGAGAGAGAGAAGACATGTCACCGGGGAGTGCGAGGGGGTGGGTACTAGGTGGGGGATGCTAAGGGGTTAGGTATAAGAATCAAGTTTTGGGAGTTTTTATTTTTTATTTTTTTATTTTTTAAATTTTTTTAAGGATCTTTCCTATTCAGAGGGGCAATAGTATACTAAACTCAAACACACTATACGGATGCTAAGAGTCGAACCCAAGACTTTACTTGAGGGAGTAAATACTCCAAACTACTACACTAGTGGGTTCTTTTTTTAATTTTTAATTTTAAACGTTAACCTTTTTGCTTACTTTAAAATTATTTTATTAATATTTATGTAGAAAGGTTAGAACGGACATTTCACTTGTTAAAAACCCAGTCAACTACTAGTTTTCATCAAAATTAACTAACAAAAGGGATGTCATTGTAATAAATGAGACATGTAGGATCTGACTGTAATTATACCAAACTTTAGGGGAATCTAAGTGAAATTCTCCCCGTTTTAAAATGACCCTAGCTAACAAATCTTGTTAGCAGCTCACATCTTTTTATCTTATACAATCTTATACCTTTCGTTTGTTTCTTTAAAGTTTGGTCTTATACAATCTTATAATTAAATGGAAACATGTTCCAATTATATATATATATATATATATACATTTTTATTTGCCAAGAATTCCAATTATTATATTGGTGTACTTTAAAATCTTCATTGATTTTCTTTCCTCACGGGACGACTAATCTTTTAGGGATATTCTTTTTATAGCATGTTATACTAAATTATCATTCCTATTTGCATTTGGTTTATTACTTTTCAATATTTCATGACCTCGGACTAAATTTGAGCTTAAACTCGCTTAAAAAATGAGTTCAATCGAGCCAATCATAAGCACTTGATCAGTAGATGCTTAGTCAAGCCGAGCTCAAAGGGGCACCTATAAAATTGTTCCACTATATATTGTGTGGGAAATATCCCATAAAACCTAATCATTTTATGTAATCTTTTATGGATATTACCTATATTTCTTAGTAATTAAATTAAATTAATAGCAAGATCATTATTGATAAAAATATTCCTATCAATAATTATATGCTTAAACAATAGTTCATTCTCATGAATATGAAATAGAGAGAAAGTCCATAAAGGGGCAATGTTTAGTTAATTAGAAGGAATTGTTTAGTTATTCATTCATAAGAAAAGAGGCGATATAGGGTGAATTTACTAAATGTTCTCATTCTTTTTGTGAAAGTTGTCATAGTCAATATAGTTGCATAGTCCTTAAATCCATACATTATTGGTTTCGTGATTAATCCATACAGGTATGTGAGTGTACAACAAGGCATGCAAAACAACCTAAAGCCACCAAGGGTCAACTCCCTTGCTTGTTTTTAAAGAAGAACTTAAAAATAAGAAAAAATATTTTAAAAACAAACAAAACCCTTTTTTTTTTCCTCTCTATCTTCTAAAGGGACATCACCCACCTTGAGGCACCCCTACCCCAAGCTAGGCGACCATACCAAACACCCCCTCCCCCATCTCTTCCAGTCACGGCCCCCCACCCTCTATCTTACCGTCGTCTCCCCCATATCCCATCTCACCTAGGGCTGGAATTTTAGATCGATAGACCACCAAACTGACCAAACCAAACCTGTTGTTCAGGTTTAGTTAATTTGTGGTTTCATGTCAACAAACGAAAGAGTGTGGAGATATTTACTATAAATAGAGAGAGAGAGTGTGTAGGGATATAATAGTGTAAAATGTGTGCAAAGAAAGTAGTGTAAAATGTGTGTGTGTATGCAGAAAGTGGGCACCAGACATGAGAGAAGAAAGAGGAGAGTAAATGATATTGGAGAGAACCTTGGGGGTGAGAGGCAAGGAACCAAGGGATTTATAATGTAGTTTTTCCTTTTTCCTCTCTACTTAGTTTTTATCTTTTATTGTAGTTTATTATTGGGTAACTACATATTAGTACCCTAACTTTAGGGGTCGTTACAAGCAACTACCCAACCTTCTAAAATTTTCAAGCGCATACCTGAACTCTTAGAAAACCTACAAATTGGGCACACCGTTAGTCACACTATTAGAGGGGGCATTAAGTGCTGATGTGGCATGTCGCATGTGGTTAATTTTTTTTATTTTTTTGCTGAAATGGACACCACATAGACTACAAAATTCATAAAAGATTTAAAGAAATTAAAAGTAAAATATTATAAATTTAAACTAAAATAAATAAATCATATTTTAAAAATAAATAAATAAAACATAGCCCCTAAACCCTAATGTTTTATAACAAAAGCATAAATAATAAAATAACAAAACATTAATGGCTCAAACTCCATTGCCACTGCCCAGCTCCTCCCCACTCCCAAATCCATCGTTCTCTCTCTCTCTCTCTCTCTCTCTCTCTCTCTCTCTCCATTTGGAAGTCCACGTCATCAAAATCTAAGTTCCACATTTGCCACATCAGTATTTAACGGATTTTCTAACGGACTCGCTAACGGAGGGGGCAATTTGTAGGTTTTCCGCGACGTTGAGTATGTACTCATAAATGTCCCCAAAATTGGGTATGAACTCGTAAATGACCCTATAAATTGGGGGGTTTACTGTAGTTTACCCATTTAAAAATTAAACAGTTTTTTAAATTAATTTTTTAGTTTACCTAGGATCTACATCAGCAAAAAAAAGGGACACACTATTACCACATCATCATTTAATGGAGCTATTAATAGTTTGACTAACAACGAGATTTATTTGTAGGTTTTCCAAGTGTATAGGTATGTACTTGAAAATTTTAGAAGGTTAGGTACTTGCTTTTGTAACAACCTCTAAAGATTGTGTACTTATACATAGTTTAGCCTTTATTATTTTATTTATGTCTTGTTAAATTCTGTTAATGATGAAAACCATCATAAAATTAATTTCTAGTTTTTATCTTTTAATTTCCAAATTATATTCTTCAATTTTAATAATTTTGACTTTACATTTATTTTCACCAATTCTATTGTGTATTTGTGATAGTTAAGAATTTGCGTTGATTTATTAATACATCCATGGATTTATGTTTTTAGTATACAAATTTCTTTGATCTCTTGTCATTCAAATAACCTTTTTCACATGGGATGCTTAGGAAACTTTGATCCGTTAAATAATTTTGTTTACATGTGATGCTTAGAATTTGATTTATACTAATAAGTTATCAAATAAATTTTAAACAATTTTCAATTTTATTTTTAAAACTAAAATTGGTTACGAAACAAGTTTTCTAATTTTAGTTTTAAAAAAATGAAAAGTGAAAACTAATAAAAACAAAGAACTGAAATCGTTATCAAGAAGACGATAAGTATTTGTCCATTTAATTTATTTATTTTTAGGTTTTAAGATTCTTTTTTTAATCTTAAATTGAATTTCAAATATTTTGTTAATATTTTATTCTACTCATTCCCTATATGTGCCACATTGTCATTTAAGTGGACCCTATGTGTAACAATTTCAAAAAATGCTAGTACTAGTCGCTAAAATTTTTTTGGTGAAGCATTCAAAATTCTAGTAAATACCATTCCATTTTTAATTTATTTATCATTATTTCTTTTTCTGGCTATGTTAGAGGGTATTGAACCTACACCTATCCGAATTCTTTGTCATTACCTTGCATTCTCTCACCGCTTTAGCTAACTTCAATGGTTTTCTAACTTAAAAAGTTTATTTAATTAAGAAATTAGCAATCTAATAAAATTGGAGTATGATCATAAAAAACCCTTCATATATATATAAAGGAAGAGACCACAAATGGTGAAACATTAAAAACCCTTCAAATACCCTTCAAATACCCTTGGTTAACTAATTTTGCTAAACAACTACATTCTTTTGTTTTTTCATTTAATTTATTATTTTTTTAATACATAAACTAATGTATGTTTACTCTAAAAGAAGGTTCTCCATCACAGTAAAAATAAACAAAGAAGAAGAAGAAACAAAAATCAATTCACAAACGCGTGAGCGCGAGCCAAGAGGTAGTCGGTAAAGAAAAGTCAAAATTTCTAAGAAAAACCAACCTCAAGTTAGCAGTAATTTATAGCACTATCCGCAATCCGAATGCTCATTATTTCACTAACGCCATGCAGCAATTACCTTGAAAGACTGCAGACATAAAGCCAGAAATATAGATGAAACAAAGATGTATATATATTCGTGCTGTTAGATTATAAATAAGACAGAAATAAGACCAAATAAAGCTAAGTAGGTTTAGAAGAAGAACAGCAAGAAAACTTATAGACATGGAACCAAAGAAAATAAACAGGCCTTAATCCCCAAAAATACAGAAAGAATATTACAAAGGTTACGAACATGAGTTTTCCAAGTGTCAAGCGAACCACTTGTGTTGTACTCACCCAACCAAAAAAAAAGATTTGAAGAAAATAGAGAAAAACTAAAGTGTGGAGGCAAACAACTATTTCAAGACATACCTAGCTCTCCAATGCAGTGTTTCAGCAAATAATGGTGAACTGTTGCGATAAGCTTGAACGATAGAATTAATTATAACCACAAAAGGGACAATATATGTATGTACTGCATTCGAAAATTTTAAATATGAACTGAGAACTCAAAGGAAGTGAATGAGTACGTCACGTTTGCTATGTAGAAGAGCTAAAGGATGACTTTGTGTTAGCCATATATAAAAAGAGAAAAGGAGAAAATGTATAATGAGCATTACTTCAGGAGAAGGTGATGCCATGTTTAAAAAGATGGTTTTAGAATATTTAAAAGCAAATCTAGGTAGCACGTAACAACACACATCTCTCTACCAACCCAATTTCAAGGAATCCTTTTACCAAAAATAAAAAATTTCAAGGATCTTTTTGCATTTTGCAGATCCAATATTTTGAACTACTCTAATGTATGATAATATGGATCGAACTTGAGTTGCCACACTGTATTGGTCAATATTTCCTAACACACATTTACATATGTGAAGGAATTTTCAAATAATTAACTTGGATTTTAAGGATATGAGTTGCCAAATTTATTAATGAATTGTCGCTCAACAATAAAGAATGATAAGCAAGAGTATATACCTCCTTAACCTTAACTAACGAGGAAGGCTGGTATAAATACTAGCCCTCTATAACAAGGAAAATAAAAGTTGGGGGATAACTCTAACAGGGAAATATCACTTTTAATAAGTTCCATATAGACAGAAAACTAACCCAACTCAAGTGTCAAATATATTTCTTCAAGCGAAGGCGATCCTAGCTGCTACCCTTTTCTAAAAGATGGTTTTAGAATATTTAAAAGCTAAACCTAAATAATTCCCTGAACATCCAGCTCAAGCGTATATGCATGCCATGCCCAAGTTTTTTAAGCACATTCAAATACCAACAGTTGAGCCGAAGATTCAATATCGTAATTACATATGATAAGGAAGGTCCAACATATATCTATTTTATTCAATACAACTAAAGAGCAAATATAATTACTAAATTATGTGATGTTCTGACGCGCAATGGCAGGATTTGAAGAACATTAACATGGAACATGTACAATTAGTGATGAAAGCGACGACATCTAATAAGAAAGAAATTGGTATGTCATGGTATCTTGTAGATGTGCACTGCAACATCAACATCATGTAGTCTTGTCCTCAAATTATTGGCTTCTAATAATATTAAATTCTTCTCAAAGATGATACATGCTAATACAAATTATTTAAATTTCTACCTAAATGCTGATTATCCATAATAACACAAATTTTGGGAAAAGGAGGGTTCAGCATGGCGCTAGAACTATATGAAAGTGTGCGATAGTGGAATCTAAGTGCCGTACATAGTTTCTTGCCCAGAGATTCAAGAACATATTAACTTTTAGGAAGAATAATATTATGATAACATGAGCCCTCATAAGAAATTCAACAGGATCTAGAAATCTATAAGATCTGCCATAACTGCAAGGTGTTATTTTGGCAGCATATTGTTAAACTCTAATGACACATGGTGCTACCCGAGAATGACACACGTCTGAAGTACTAACGATGCACCATTTAGATGCTGCCACTTGTCATTCTCTTCCATTTACCATTATTCTTTAATGCTTTAACTTCCAAAAATTATAATAAATTTATTAAAAAGTAGAAAAATACCCCAAAAAATCCTATGAAATCCTTGTGACATTTTCTAAATGTTTTAAGATTTAAAATATAAATTTGACTTATAAAAAAAATCAAATAATTTCTCAAAGTCTAGTTTGTATAACACCAAGTGTGAAGATCATTACCCCTTATCACTACAACTCTTCCTCCAATTATTACTTCAAATTTCCAAAATTTCACGCTTCATAGTTGAAGATAATGTCACAATGAGTTTTTAGAAATTTTCGGTGTATTTTCTGATTTTTTTAATTAATTTGTGTGTGTATTTATTAAGATAAATACACACAAAATGAAACTCTAATGACATGTGGTGCTACGCGAGAATGACACACGTTTGAAGTACTGACGATGCACTATTCAAATGCTACCACTTGTCATTTTCTTCCTTTTATTACTTTTTTTTAATGCTTTGACTTCCAAAAATCATAGTAAATTCATTAAAAACAAGAAAAATACCCCCAAAAAAATCCTACAAACTCCTTTTGACATTTTCTACATATTTTGAGATTTAAAATATAATTTTGACTTATATAAAAAAAATCAAATAACCATAGTGATTCAACAGAGATGTTGCATGTGTCCTAGGGTGTATAACCATAACCATGATGTTATATAAATGACCCATTATCCCCATAGACAGCTAGAAATATGCAACAAGCATGATACTCAATGATGCTATGATACAAAAAAAAGCATGATACACATGATGATACATAAATGACCCATTATCCTTGTAGACAGCTTGAAATATGTATCAAGCATGATACACAATAATGCCTAGATACAAAAAAGTTTATCACGTAAGAAATGGTTTCTCATGTTCTTGAATTTTAAACCAAATTGGGTAATGAGTAGATTATCTTCAACTTTAAATCAGAAAAAATTGAAGATAAATAGATTGTCTACAACAGGCTAAGGGAATCAAATAAGGAGTGAGATATAGATGCAATCTAAATTACAAAATAAGATATCAACAACCTAAATTATTGGACGTCATACAAATCAACAAATCAACAACCCAACATACAGAATAAGATACCAAAATCCAAGAAATCCATATCAGAAAAATACAAAAAGGGAAATGAGCAGTCGATGCTATAGCCTGCAAATTCGTGGCCAACACCCCTTATAAAAGAAAAGGAAATCGACAGACATGATAACCGAATCCCATGAATTCCTTTTCAGGAAGCTATGGATTGGTTGTTTTTGACAGCCCAAAGAAAAATAAAAAAATTGATTTCCAAAATCATATTTTGGAGATAAAATAAATACAATTGGATTTTTATTCTTTCCTTGGCCTTCAACCTCAACAATTTGAAGAGTAGAGGCTATCTAGATGATGAATTGGGGGGCAAGAGAAGAGTAGAACTACCCATGATTAATGGAACTCAAAATTGGATAAAATTGTTCATCTTGGTTCCTCCATTTTGCTTCAATAAAATTAATTTTATTTTTATTTTTTTTAACATAATTGATATCTACATTGTATTTTTGTTGCAGTTTTCTGTATTTATTTGCAATTTTTGTGTGAAAAAGTGTTGAAATGATTTTTTTTTTAAATTTTAAAAACCGTTTATTGTTTATATAAATATTGTATAACTGAATAAATATTACAAAATCAAGTTTGGTGTAGTGGTTTGTGAGCCTTCCTCCTTTGAGGGTCAAGGTTCGAGTCCCTTCAATGACATAAAATCACCTTTTTTAAAGGTGAAGGGCAACAGAGTTGATCCCCTGCAGGCGGCGGTGGGCGGTGGTGGTTGGCTAGATATTGACATGTGGCATAGTATGCTTGCTTTAGAAAGAGTCGCATTGTGTGTAATTTTGATATTTTTTTAATGATGTTTTTGTAAAATTAGGTACTATATTTTGGTCTTTGGCCTTATGCTAATGAGATGAAATTGTATTCCTATCTTCCAAATTAGTAAACTATATTGTGTTTTAAAACTAAAGCTCCCAATTTTAAAATGCCTATCAATAATAAAAGTATTTTCTAGTAGGTTCTTCTTCAAAAGCATTTAGATTTCGGCTTTTGCTAAGAAAAATGCTTATAATAAAAGTGTTTATGAATGTTTCTTATAAAAAAACAGTCCTAAACAAGTCCTTAATAATATAAAACAAAAAAAAGTTTGTACAAATAGGAGGATATGAATGCCCTTGTTCCAAATTAATGTTAATTGGCTCAAATTATATAGAGCAAGAATTCAAGAAATTGAAGGTTTATAAAGGCAAAATTGGTATTGAATAAAAATACAAAGAAAAAAAAACATGAATTCAAAAAGGGTTAAGAAGAAAAAGCAAAATTAAAATTTAAAAAAACCAAGGAAAAAAAAAAGCATGACGAAGACGAGTGTTTGGAAAGACTCCAAGAACTTGTTTGTCCTTTTCCAAAGAGCTGCACCCACCACATGGGAGAAATTTTTGTAGGTACTGTACACCACTGGCTGGTGTATTCATCAATGGGAATGAGACACGTGTAATAATTTATTTTTAGTCTTAAAATTGCAGTAACTTTTAACTCTATTAGTCTTTTGCTGCAATCGAGAATCAAAAGCAGTGATGAGACTGAGAGGGAGAGAGAGAAAAAGACGTACATTGACATTGATGTGGTGATCAGATTGGCTGAGGGCTTTGAGCTTGGCAAACGTATATTTGACAAGCTCAAGTATGCGTTGCCTTGTGTTGTGCCTGCCATGCCATTAGATTATATTACATTAGGTTCATTGTACTCATTAGTAAGTAAAATCTTGATTTTTGAGTAGCGAGTGTGTTAGTATAGCAGTCTAACAACAAGTTAGTGCCGATGGGAGTTTGAAATTTGTGTGTGGGAGAGACGAGAGACAAGAGACAAGAGACAAGTGAGAGAGAGAGAGAGAGAGAGAGAGAGAGAGACGCACAGCTTTTGGCGGTGGTCGGGAGTGTCCTTGGCAGTGCCGATGGCATCGACCAATCGACGGAAAGTGGAAATGGCAGTGTTGATCTGGAATATTCTGGCGGCCACTGCCTGCGACGGAGAAGTTGATGCCTTCTTTCCCCTTCCTCCGCTATTCTGCACATCTTGAAAGCTCTTTTTTTTTCCTTTTCTTCTTCCTAATTTCTTAATAACATCCCACCTTATTTGAGATTGATGGAATAATAAATGGAATTAGACCACAAGGAGTGGGATGAGATCTACCACGTCTTTGTATGTATCTATAAAGCAAGTCTGGTACGGTAGTCGTTCCCAAATTTGTTTAAAGAAACTGATGAGTCTTACTAGACAGAATTGGGCCGACCTTCATGCGGGTTTAGAAGAGTGAGTGTAGATTCTAACGGAGTTAAAAGGCTAACGGAATTAAAAGTTACTGCAATTTTAAGACTGAAAATAAATTATTACACGCGTCTCATTTCTATTGGTGGGTACACCAGCCAGCCGGGTACCTACAAAAATTTCTCACCACATGGAAGTGAAAAGCTAACATCAATGTCATTGGCTCAACTAGATTCTTCCGAGCTAGGCTTGTCTGGAACCGAGATTGGATTCTACCTGCTGCACTTGGGCTGCAGCCTCCATCAGTTATGTTTCAGTGGGCCACATTGGAAGGTTATTTCAGATTTCATTGCTTGTATGGCACATGAACCGTAAACACGTGTCCTGGTGTAGCGTAGATGGGACCAGTCACTTGCAGTGGAGTGGAAACAGAAATAAGACACCTCTTTACGGAAATGGGATGGAGGTATCCTGCGCTGTATTGCTTCACACGTTAATGCTTGAAAATCGCGTGTTCAACGTTGTCTTCATGTTGGACTAAGAAAACGAAACGATTGCAATTATTTTTTGAAATTATTATTCACGAAAATATGACATATTATATATCAAGTACTATCTTCCATAAGGGAAATTTATAATAAACCCTATTTCTAGCATTGATTATATGTAAAACATTAAAATCTATAAATTGAAGAATAAAATTTGGTATAGTATATTAATACGAGGTTACCATAGTGGTCGTGGCCTTCCTCCTCCCCTCCTGCTTGGCACCCAAAATCGAAATTCCAAGTTGTCTTTGATCCCATCTCCAAATTGTAAGTTGTGAGTATGTCAAAAAAAAAGAAAAAGGAATTGTGTGTAGTATAGTTTTTTTTTCACTTGAAATTTCTTTCGTAGAGAAAAATCAGATACAAAGCCCAAAAAAGGCAAGTCACAGCAAACACAAAAGCCAAAAAATGGCCCACAACAAAACAAAACCCCAAACCAGCAAACAGAAACCACAACCGTTGTCACCAACTCCACATCTGAGCGGATGGGAGAAACAACCAAAGGGATCTGCAGCAAGGAGGCCAAAGAAACAAACCACCATCACAACGCCACAAACAGGAGCCAAATAAACCATAGCAAGAAACTGAATGTTAGGTTAAACAAGAGGATCTCCTAATTAACGGAATGTTACTCATACTATAACATCGTATTTCTGAATGCTTAATTTGAAAAAAAGACCCCTAAATTAATTAACTTACAAATTTTTAAATGCTACAAACTTTGTTAACTTCAATTTGCAAACGGTGCAATTATTATTTTTTGTTTATACAATCGATATTGGGGGAAGGAGGAGTCGACCCTAGGACCTCAGTACAATGATAAATGCTCTTAATCACTTGAGGTAGAAGCCCATTCTGCAAAGGTGCAATTTGATCAATGGTATAATGGATTAATTGAGAAAAGTGCAGATTATTAAAAATAAATAACAGAAATAAACAAGCCAACAGGGAAACAAAAAATTAACAAATTAATATGCATGAACAGTCAAAGAAATTAAATCATAAAATAATTTTTTTTCTTAAATATATAATATGTAATTCAATTACAACAACTTTCATCCAACAAGATCTCTTATTAAGATGATGAACTTTAAAGGAACATCAAGAATATTTCATCCATCAGTAGGCACTTCAAATCGGCAAACAGGACAATAGTGACTTTGTTTGAGCCAAGTCACTATGCACTTTTCATGAAACAAATGTGAGCAAGGCATGCAAGCGATTTCTGATCCTCCATTAAACTCTTCCATGCAAACAGTGCAACTATCACTTTCACTTGCACAAATTTGCCTTCTTTTTCTCTCTCGACGCCCCTCTTCCTCATCATCCTCCTCCTCCTCATCCCCATCACACACTCTAACCCTCTTTAGAACCTTCTCAATCGCTGAATCGCTGGCCGGGATCATACCCTCGTTAATACCATTGCTCATTAATATTCTTTCTATTAGTTGCATGCACGGCTCATAACGATGCTTGAGGTGCACTTTTTTCATGTGAACGCACAACCCCAAAACCTTACGACCCATGTTGCTAACCCTATTGCTAATTATGACACCCTGTTCTATAATCTTCTCCACAATATGTCTACTAAACGCATCCCTTCTATTGATTCCAACTACCTCCAGCATGCTACGAAGAATCAAGTGCGCCTCGCAGTAATTCTTTAACATGTCCATGTCGAATCGGCGGTTTGCTGCCTTTGTTTTCATAAATTCTATGACGGTGGTTTCAGTGTTTAAGGAATGATTAATGTATTTGTAATGGGATTGATGCACAAGCTTAACATGAAACTGAACCGGCTGTACTAATGAACGGCTCTGATTATGAACATGATTAGGGTTGTCTAATTTTGCGGTAATGTCTTGGATGCGAAAGCCAAAGCGTTGCTGGTCGCGATGGATGGCAGGGAAGTCTTCCATGGAAATTAGTCAAGGCTAGAAACTCAGTTTCAGAATTTCTTTGGTTATTCTGAAGAAGTAATATATACCGTCGGTATAGTTCTAACAAATAAACACATATATTTATATAGGGATGGTGGGCCTTTAAATGAAACTGGTAAGCACAGGCCAATTACTTGTTACTCTTTTTGTTTTCGAGAAAAATTGTTCGTTACTCTTTTTTTGGGTTTAAATGCCTTTTTGGTTATTGAATTTTACACAAAATTTCAATTTAGTCATTAAAAGTTTTTAGCCAAATTAGTCATTGTATTATTTGAAGTTTATAATTTATAGACATGGCTTTAGTTTTCCATTAACTGGCTGGATTAAATACTCTTTTGGTCATTGATTTTTACATAAAATTTCAATTTGATCATTAAGAAAAAAAAATTAGTCCAAGCTAACTGTAAGCTAAAAATTTTATACGACATAAATTAAGACTAAAAATATGCTTTAATTAATTCATGATAACGAGTTTTAACAATCCCCCTCAAACAGTCAAACTATACGAAAGATAATGTAGGTCAAGGGAAAAAAAAAATTCCTATTCCAGGTCAAGATAATGTAGTCGAAAGTATTTTATTTTATTTATTTATTACTTTCTTAACATTAGCAATATTTAAAAAAGGGAAAATCAAACTTATGACCCGAATATAGGGATAAATACAACCATCTCACTTGATACTTTTTAATAACGATAAGATAATTTTAAGGTCTCTGGATCAAGATAATTTATAAAAGCGATTGAGTTAGTAGAGAAGATTCTAGAACCGATTTTCACTTAAAAAAGAAAAAGAAAAGAGAAGATTCTAGAATTTTTGAATAAGGCAAAGTGTTCGTGTTGTGTGATGATGCAACATTTGGGTGCCATGGATGGAATTACCGGAGTGACTCCTCTTTTTCTTTTGGGTGGAGCATTTTGTTAAAATCCCAAATAGATAATGAAAAAGCAACAAATAAGTAAGACGGTCCATAGGGCAATCGCAAAGTAAAATTAAGCATCTCCAGATAGTAGAGAGACTCAAAGACCAAGCTGACCTGATATGCGATTCAGAGAGAAAATAGATACAAACCCTAACCCTTGAGGGAGTAGTAAGGTATGCTGTTTTGGGTAAAATTCGCATGTGTATTCTATTTGTTTGCTGGATTTGATATGATGGTAGTTCTAATTCCAATTTGATCTTCATCCTTTCTGTTCCAGTGAAGCTTGTTGTTTGGAGATTCTCTGCTACATTACTCAAATCTTCTCGAAGGTAAGCCAATTGTAAGTTATGTTAGATTTCTTGGTATTCTAGCTGGGTTTTGCGAGTGGTTTTGTTAGAGAAGAATAGAAGAATAGAAAATAATGGAAAATTGCTCTGCTTACTCACCAAGTTTGTGAGCAAGACGTTTTGTATATATTTTTGTTTGTATGTAAGAATGAGCTCATACGGCATGTACTACATGCCCGTTAGCTGATTCACACAAGTTACAATGAATCTCAGCCATCCATCTGTCCCAAATCTATAATCACTACATATGACTATTTTGACCACACACTTGGCAGATATACTCAAGTGAATACACACATAAAGTTCATCTTATTTCACTAATACTAATCAGCTATAGACTTATAATTCAACACTCCCCTTTAAGTCTTGAGCTGATTTCACTCCGAGCATACTCCTGAGATAGTTGAAGTGATCCTTAGCCAAAGGTTTTGTGAAGATATCTGCTACCTGCTCTTTAGTGGGACAATACACCAAATCAATGATTCCTTCCTGCAGTATAAAATGATACCTTCTGTCAATGTGCTTGGTCTTCTGATGGAACACAGAATTCTTTGTAATAGCAATGGCAGAAGTGTTATCACAATGAAGAGTAGTAGCTTTAGTTTGTATTTCTCCAAAATCTTCCAAAACAAACCTCAGCCATATTGCTTGAGTTGTGGCTTCTGATGCGCTTATATATTCAGCTTCTGCAGTTGAAAGTGCAACACAATTTTGCTTGACTGAAGCCCAAGAAAACACCCTACTCCCAAATGAGAATGCATATCCTGATGTACTTTTGTTGTCCTCTAATGAGCCACCCCAATCACTATCACAGAAGCCAATTAAACAAGCTTTCCTTCCCTTCATATACTCCAGGCCATAATTCAGAGTTCCCTTGATGTATCTGAGTACTCTCTTTGCAGTTCCATAGTGTTTATTGGTAGGACAGTGCATAAATCTTGCCAATAAACTTGCTGCATACATTATATCTAGCCTTGTAGCAGTGAGATATAGAAGGCTTCCCACAATGCTTCTATACCTTTCCTCACTCGCAGATCCACTTCCATCATCTTTAGATAACTTTTCAGTAGCTACAAGAGGAGTTGTGACGGTGTTTGCTTCATTTAATCCAAACTTACTTAGTAAAGAACTTGCATACTTCTTATGGTGAATGAAGATGCTAGAGTTAGTTTGAATCATTCCCATTCCGAGGAAGTGGTGAAGAAGTCCTGAATATGTCATCTCATACTTCAGTTTCATGTCTTCCTTGAACTCTTCCAGCATTGATTTGCAACTGCCAATGTAGACTATATCGTCCACATAGATAGAAACAATCAAGATATCTTCTCCCCTTGCTTTTATCTATAGAGTTGGTTCACTCAAGCTCTTCTTGAAACCACACTATGAGAAGTAATTGTCAATCTCTCCATACCAAGCTCTCGGAGCTTGTTTTAGACCATAGAGAGCCTTATGAAGCTTGTACACATTTTCCTCCTTGCCTTTGACTACAAAACCTTCCGGCTGCTCAACATAGACCTCTTCTTGTAGAACTCCATTCAAGAAAGCCGATTTCACATCTAACTGATACAGTTTCCAGCTCTTTTATGCAGCCAAGGCTATTAAGGTTCTAATGGTATCCAACCTAGCAACCGGTGCATAAGTCTCATTGTAGTCCAAACCAGGCTTTTGTGCATAGCCCTTTGCAACCAGCCTTGCTTTATTCTTCAACATTGTGCCATCAAGATTTAACTTTGTTTTGTAGACCCATTTAACCCTTATAACAGGTTTTTAGTTGGTCTGTCAACGAGTGTCCAGGTGCCATTTTTTTCAATCATAAACAACTCATCCTCCATAGATTTTAACCAAGACTCGTCTTGTTTGGCATTCTCATATTTCTCTGGATCCATAATGCACAGATTGTATTGAGCTAACACTTCATTCAGATTCCGCCACTTCAATGATGTATGATCAAATGCTTAATTGTGCCTTTCACTTAAGTTTGACATGCTTGCAGATTCACTTGAGATAGGTGACTTGGATTGAACTTCAAAGTCTTCAATACTAAGAACTCTCCTAGGTGGAGATAATGTAGATGATGTAGGAGACAACACCATTCTATCACTACTTCCTGTACTTATGTCACCATGAATAAAACTTCCAGCATTGGGGGATATTGACTCTGAGTTCTCTTCCCAATTCCAGGCAGCTTCTTCATCAAATACAATGTCTCTTGACAAGAATAGTTTCGTGGATAGTGGATCAAATACCCTATACCCCTTTTCACAAGTTGCATATCCTACAAATACTCCTTTGAAGCTTTTAGGCTCAAGATTGTGTCTGTGTTCAACTGGGACATGAACATAGCATAGTGAGCCAAATATTTTTAGATGTGATGTTCCTGGTTTTCTTCCAGAATAAGCTTCAAACGGTGTGTTGTTATTCAAGGCCTTTGTGGGACATCTATCTAGAATGTACACTGATGTATGCACTGCCTCTGCCTAGAGAAAATATGGCATTTTCTTCTCATGCAACATGGATTTAGCCATCTCAATCATCGTTCTGTTCTTCCTCTCCACTACTCCATTTTGTTGTAGAGTATATGCAAGAGTGAATTGCCTTTGTATTCCTTCTTTCTCACATAATAGAACAAATTCAGATAACTTGAACTTCCCTCCTCTATCACTTCGCAGGCACTTAATCTTGAATCCACTTTGTAGCTCTGTCATAGCTTTGAATTTTCTAAAACAATTGAATGCATCAGACTTATATCTCAGGAAATAAACCCAAGTCATTCTGGAGAGATCATCTATCAACAACATGAAATACTTATTTCCAGCAATTGAATCATTCTTCATAGGTCCACACAGATCAACGTGAGCCAGTTCAAGTAGAGTAGTTGCTCTTTGTGCTTGATTTCTTGGAAATTCTTCTCTGTGTTGTTTTCCAAATTGGCAGCCTTCGCAGACTCCATTGTAGTCTTCAAGCTGAGGCAACCTTGCACCATTTCCTTGTCTCTCAATTGTTTGAGACCACCAAAATGTAAGTGCCCAAGTCTCTTGTGCCAAGTCTCAGTAGAGTGAGTAACACTAGCTTTTAAGACCACTTGGTTCTCGGATAATAAAGCCAATGGATAGCACCTATTCACTTTCTTCTTCACTTTCATAACTAAGCTTTCCAGTGATGGACCATCATATATACTGCACATTCCACCACCAAACACTAAGAAATATCCATGTTCATCCATTTGACCCACACTTAGCAAATTTTCTTTTAAACCAGGCTAATACATTACTTCTCTAACATACTTTCTGCCCTTATTTGTACCAATCACCAATGAGCCCATTCCTGCTACATTCACAAGATCTCCAGTTGGCATTTCAACTTTGTCAGCTATGTTGATTCTTACATCAACAAGCAATTCTACATTCCTTATCATGTGGTTGCTACAACCACTATCGATGTACCACTCTCCATTCACCCTTGGTCCTGTGACTGTGCTATTTGCATAAAATAGATTCCCTGTCATCTCCAATTGGTTAGCACTGTTTGCCTTTTGCACTGTTTTAGCTGCAGTACATTCTTTAGCCAAGTGACCAAATCTATCACAATTGTAGCACTTTGGCTTGCCTTTGTATCTGCATTCTCCAAAAATGGTACTTTGAGCACACTTTGCACCGAGGTTTTATAACTTCTTGGCTTGCTGGCTGTGATGAATTGAAGCTGTGATTTGGTGCAGGATTATTTTGATGTGGCTTTCCTTTTGACTCCCATGATTCCCCTTAGGATTCCAATTCTTCCTGAGACCTCTGACCACTGGACTGAGAATTTCCCCTGTTTTGTTGTCCTTTTGAGGTCACAGAGAATGAGGCAAATGCCTTGTCAGTAGCATCAACGGTGTGCATATCAAAACGTTATTCCTGGCATTTAAGGATAGCAAGGATCTCTTTTAATTCAATAGTCTCTATATTCTTCGTATTCTCAATTACAAGACAGATAGGATCATATGGTTTACTAAGGCTAGTCAAAACTTTCTGCACAAGTATTTCATTAGATAGAATTTCACCAAACGTTTTCATCTGATTTATCAACTCATTTAGCCTAGTAAGATACCCAGACAAAGTTTCATCATCACGCATTCTAGCATATTCGAATTGGCGTCTCAGATTTTGAAATTTCACAGATCGTACCTGCTCACCACCGTGATATTCTTCGTACGACAAATCCCATGCCACCTTCGCTGATTCAGCATTGGCGATTCGAGGGAAGATTTAATCCGAGACTGCATTATGAATGATTCCAAAGCCTTTGCATCTTGCATCAGCACAATAGCCATTTTTCCATCTACATCATCCTCCGATGATCCTTCATCCTTCTTCTTCTCCGAATCGGAAGTTTTAACTCCCTTCTCTACCAAATTCCACAACCCACGTGATTTGAAAATCGTCATCATCTTGATTCTCCAGAACTCGTAGTTCTCACCGGAGAAAATTGGAGTTCTCACTTCGGAACCTCCAGATCCGGACATCTTTGGTCTGAATGGGTTGATTTCTCTTCTCAGATGATAATGGGTCTTTGGCAGCTTTCACCGAGCTTCAACTCAACTCAATGGGTTCACAGATTTACGCCCAGGCTCAGATGATTGAACCTGGCTCTGAGGCCATGTTAGATTTCTTGGTATTCTAGCTGGGTTTTGCGAGTGGTTTTGTTAGAGAAGAATAGAAGAATAGAAAATAATGGAAAGTTGCTCTGCTTACTCACCAAGTCTGTGAGCAAGACGTTTTGTATATATTTTTGTTTGTATGTAAGAATGAGCTCATATGGCATGTACTACATGACCGTTAGCTCTTAGCTGGATTCACACAAGTCACAATGAATCTCAGCCATCCATCTATCCCAAATCTAGAATCACTACAATTGACTATTTTGACCACACACTTGGCAGATATGCTCAAGTGAATACACACATAAAGTTCATCTTATTTCACTAATACTAATCAGCTATAGACTTATAATTCAACAAGTTCTGCAATTCAATTTCAGTTGAACACAGACCACTGGCTTGCTATTGATGTTGACTAGCCAGGAGGATAAATTAAGCAATCTGTGCTAATTAGTTTTGTTTTTCTTTTGGAGCCTTTATGCTTGCTAAGAATTTAAAGGTTATTAGGGATTCATTGTGGGTCTTAATTCATTAGTTTTGGCGAATTTCGTATGCAATTTTTCACTGATATAAATCTGTTCACCCTTTGACATACTGATGGCTAGATTGGTTGTAATTTAACATTAGGTGAATTATATCCCTTTGTTTTTCAGTCAGATAATTATTGCAATGGGAAAGATGAAGACAGAGGAGGATGGTGCAGCCTCCAAGGTTAAGTCAACCGGCAAAGATGCTACTAAAGATGGGAAGACGGAGAAACTATCAGTCTCTGCCTTGTTGGCCAGCATGGACCAGAAGCCCGAAAAGCCCTAGAAAGGATCTTCCTCAAATGCAAAGACAAAAGGTGCTCCAAACCGTCCATCATACACTGATGGTATTGATCTCCCTCCCTCAGATGAAGATGTGTTGGAAGTGGATCAACAAGAACAGAAAGTATCTAATCAGCAAAAGAGGCCAGAATTTAAGCGACTTAGATGTATCTATAACAGACAATGTTAAAAAAGCGTGCTCAGAAGGACCTTCTTGCTGCTCATGCTCTTGAGCAGGCTGAGAAGGTGGCCCTAAAGATAGCGTGATTTCCTTAACACGGTTTGCAATGAGATTATTCATCTGCATGATCTGAAACTCCACATCTACCGTAGAAATTTTGATGATTTTGAAACTGGGAGTGGAACTCCACATCTGCAAGGAGGTGAACAAAAGGTTTGAAATTTATGACAAGCAGATGAAAGGTGCCAAAAGGAGTGGAAATTGGGTTCAACAGGAGAAGGTCAAGGATCGAGCAAAGTCTATTGCAGCTAAGGAAGCATCAAAGAACAAGGCTACGGGAAAGGTTGATGAAGATGAGACACCAGCTGAGGCTCCTAAGAAGTGGAGAGATTACGGTGTGGAGTTCCACTTTCCTGAACCTACAGAACTTACTCCCCTATTTTTGCAACTTGTTGAAGTAAGCTTCAGTTATCCACAACGGGAGGATTTCAAGCTGTCAGGTGTTGATATTGGTATTGATATGGGGACTCGTGTTGCCATTGTTGGACCTAACGGAGCGGGAATGTCTACTCGGCTGAACCTTCTTGCAGGTGATTTGGTTCCTTCGGAGGATGAAGTACGGAGGAGTCAAAAGTTGAGGATCGGTAGGTATTCACAGCACTTTGTGGACCTCCTGACAATGGATGAGACCCCATTCAGTACCTTCTCCGTCTTCATCCAGACCAAGAAGGGCTTAGCAGGCAAGAAGCTGTCCGCGCAAAGCTTGGAAAATATGGACTCCCTAGCCACAACCATGTCACTCCCGTTGCAAAATTATCAGGGGGGGCAGAAAGCCGTGTGTTGTCTTCACATCAGTATCCATGTCAAGGCCCCACATTTTGAGCCAAATATCCAAATATTCAATATCGTAATTACATATATGATAAGGAAGGTCCAAATATATCTATTTTATTTAATACAACTAAAGAGAACATATAATAACTAAATTATGTGATGTTCTCACACAATGGCAGGATTTGAAGAACATTAATCAAGAATATGCATAATCAGTTATGGAAGTGACGGTATCTGATAAGAACGAAATTGGTATGTCATGGTATCTTGTAGATGTGCACCGCTACATATCATGTAGTCTTGTCCATAGCTTCTTTGCTTCTGATGATATTCTTCTCAAAGATTATGAAAAATAAAGAATAAAAATAATTATCTATGATTAAAATAAAACTGCATGTAATGGATATTATGCAAGTGCTACTGGACAAATATTAATGATTAAGTACTACTTTAAAAAATGATACCATCCTTAGAAGCATTTTAACGAGCCATATATAAATAAGCATTATAACAAGCTATATATAGAAGCATTTCAAAAAAATCCAATTTTTTAAATTATTTTTTATTAAATAGTTCACTGGAGTTTAGATTTAAGTGTTTATTATGATTAGAGATTATTTTGTATTATAGTCCATGATGAGCGTATATTGTAAAGTTGAGTACTATCATAAGAATGAGCCCAATTAAAAGCCTAATTCCTATAAGCATATAAGTAAATTAGTGTAATTTTTATTGAGTTACATTTGTGTTATCAGGGTACGTAGTGTAATGTTTAAGAACATAGAGCTTAGGAATTAGGGGTTTATGGCTTCTCTGTGCCAATTAGAGACAAAATTATGGTATAGAAATTATTCTCTAATGCTTAAACAATAGTAAATCCTGAAAAGAAGGTTATAAAATAAAAAGTGGAGATGAACTAATAAAATAAGAAAGATAAGGCAAAGAAAATTAAAAAGCAATGTCAATTTATGAAAATATATTAAGCTATATATATATATATATATATCTTCTAGTGATTTTATAGTGAACAAAAAGTGTTTGGTTGAATTGAAAACAAACCTTCTTTTCTCTCCACATGGACGCTTCATAGACACATGCTGGCTGCTTATACATATAGAGACTCAGGAGCAAATGCTTCTAATTTTGGACACTGTCGAACATAGACTGTCTCCAAGGCTGGCCACTTCAAAGTATAAGCTTGAGAGCAAAAAGATTCAAGTTCGGGTAAAGAAAAAAGTTGAATATAATTCACGTGAAGAAATTTCAATTCATCCTCAATACTTTCTCCTCCTCCTTCTGCCTCTCCAACAATTTTCTCCATCGCCCTACATTGGATAACATTTATTTTCTCCAGGCAGGTGAGAAGTTTTGCTATGTGGGGTAAAAACAGGTATCTCAAATTGTTACAGTACCATACGTTTAGTATTCTAAGGTTTCCAAAGCCTGAGCTAACTTGTAAACCCTTTTCCCATATGTGGCTCAGCATTGGTAAATACACCAACTTCAATTGCCTCAGCTTATCAAATGCTTGAGTAGAAGGGGTTTCCTGAACCAAAAATATCACTTCCAATAAATCGCAACTATTTACATAGAGATGTTCTAGATTGTCGCTAGCAGTTGAGGTCTGGAGATTTGCCGGTGTAACCTGGCAAAATGGTAGAAAAATAATTGTATAATTTGTTTGTGTTTCAATCATAAACATATTAAAATAATAAGACTGTTTGTGAAAATAATGGTTATCATTTCCCAGATGAAAATTAACAAGTATTTACAATTGTCATGGGACGTGCTTGGGCCAAGCCCATTTAACTTTTTTCTTTCTTTTTTTTTTTTAATCTTCAATGACATTTGTACATAAGACCAATTTTCACAAAATAGACACGGGATGTATTCAATTGAGATTTTAAAAGATTATTTTGGGATAAATAATCTTCCAAGGATTGAATAAAACCAAGAGTGAGCAAATGGGTAGGGAAACTCTCATTCCAAGCTCGAGGAGCTTGTTTCAATCCATAAAGAGACTTCAATAAGCAACACACATGATGTGTTTTAGCGGAATCTTTAAAGCTTTGGGGCTGTTGCATATATACTTCCTCATGAAGTACACCATGTAGAAAAGCATTTAACAGACCAATGATACTGTGCAACTAAAGCAAGAATCAATTTAACTGTAGAATGCTTGATAATAGGACTGAATGTTTCTACATAATCAAGTCCGCCCTCTTGATGAAACCCTTTTACAACCAACCAAGCTTTGTGCCGAGAAATGGAACCATAAGCATTTGTCTTAAGTTTGAACACCTATTTACAATTAACAACATTCATGGAAGGTTGATAAGGAACAAGATTCCAAGTATGATGTTTTTCAAGAGCTTGAAACTCATCTACCATAGCTTGAGTCCATTCTAGAACCTTTGCAATCTGTGAATAAGTTTGTGGTTCATGTAAAGGAGAATGACCAGTTGTTGTTTAGGCAGCCAAGAAACCATGTCGAGATTTGATAATTCCAGACTTGGAACGAGTCTGCATAGGATGTGAATTAACTAGTGGAGCAGGAAGATCCACAATCAGATCCGGTGAAGAGGATTGGGAAGAAGATGCTTATGACTGATCTAGAGCATGCTCAGTAGAAGAAGATGATGAGGCATACTAAGAGGAAGGCTCTGCTTGTACCTGATTCTGTATAAGTTATGGTGTCTGATCCTGTACACACTCAGTAGAGGAAGTAATAACATCAACAGAAGATGAGACTTCCCTTGCACTAGGTACTGGACTTGCTAATGAATTATTAGAAGAAGTAGTCTCTGGTAAACCATTAAGTCTATGAGTAACACACAAAGATGTGAGGTCTATGAGAAAGGGAAGGTCTTAGTGGTATTAAATCTGGTGGTTTGGTATTGGTTGGTGAAAGAGAAGTGTTCTTATAAGGAAAATAATTCTCATCAAAGATAACATGCCAAGATAAGTAAATGCGATCAGTTTTAGGGTCCAGACAAAGATAGCCTTTATAATCCAAAGTATACCCCAAAAATACACATTGTTCATACCTAGGTTGCACCTTAGATTGAGTATAAGGTCGTAATAGAGGATAACATGCACATCCAAACACCTTCAAAAAGGTAATATTTGGTTCTTTGTGAAACAGTTTAGAGAATGGAGATTGCATATTTAAGAGCTTACATGGAATCTTATTAATGAGATAATTGGCTGTGGATAATGCATGAAATAGGTATTAAGATGGAAGAGCAGCTGTAGTGAGAAGTGTAACAGCAGTTTCCACTAGGTGTCTATGTTTCCTTTAACCCCTTCCATTTTGCTTAGGGGTGTGAGGACAAGACTTATGATGCAAAATCCCTTTTGAACTAAGATAGGTCTGAAATTCTTTGCTAACATATTCACCCCCGCCATCAATTTGGAAAGTCTTAATAGAAGTAGCAATCTGATTCTCAACATAGGCAAGAAAATGAACAAAAGTAGAGAAGCAATCTGATTTCTTTGTTAAGGGAAGCAACCAACAAAATTTGGTACACTCGTTAAGGAAAATTACATAGTGCTTATGACCATGTAGAGAGGAATAGGGAGTAGGACCCCAGACATCCGAGTGTATCACTTTAAAAGTTTAAAAGGTATTTGAGACACGACATATGAAGAAGGAAATTGTTGTTTACACATCTTGCCTTGTATAGAGAAGCTACACACATGTGGAAAACTAGGAGAAATGGGAATATGAGTTTTGGCTAACATAGAACTAGTGATATCATGAGATGGATGGCCTAATCTATAGTGCCACAAAGTATGACAAACTTTTCTACCATGAAAAGCAGCCAAGCTAGGTAAAATGGGAGGTGTCCTTGTTGGAAGTGGATAAAGACCATTACTGCACTTTCCTTGATACAGAATTCTCCCCTTTAGATCCTGAATTTGGAACCACAATGCATTATATAAAATCTGGCAGTGGTTATCAAGGCAAAATCGATGAACTGACAGTAGATTAGTGGCAAGATTGGGAACATGCAAAACCTCTGGTAGATTAAAGACTTGGTGACCAGAGACAAGATAAGAGCTACCAACATTAGCAATACTTAGTCCAGTACCATTACCTATAGTGACATTGTTGGTGGAGGTGGAAAGAGCAATGTTGGAGAGATGCCTAAGATCTGAGGTCATATGGTGTGCAGCACCAATGTCTGTTAAGCATATGTTTGGATCTGAGAATTGACCACTAGCAGTTGTAGTAAGTGCGGTGAGTGATGGAGAAGGAGGGGCGCCTTGATATGAGAAATTAGTTCGTTGTGGGCAATTAGGAGATGTGTGACCAAACTGGAGGCAGATTTGACATGTTTCATTAATTAGAGAAGGTGCCGCAATTGAAACTAGTGGAGCCATAGGTGAAGATGACAAAACACCAAGGCTTGAGTTTGGAGTAACAAAATATTAAGGAGAAGGACCTGAATTACCCCCATGATGCCATGGACCTCCATTATTATTTCATGAACCAGCATCGTTGTTCCATGGACCAGAGCCTTGATTCCATTGACCATATGAACTCCAAGAATTACCATCATGATTCCACTAATTGTTAGGAACATTCCAATTGGTACCATTATTGCCACCATCATTCTAACAACCACCGTTATTCCAAGAACCGCCTCGACCACCATTATTCCACGATCTGCCTCGAGACCAAGAGCCACGACCACAATAATTCGGGCGTTGATTATAGTTAGTTTGCCAATTTGGATTACCACATCCACGATCAACAGATCTAGAGTGAAAATTATCACCATGAGCAACATGTGGTGATGAAGAAACTGTGCCTTTCTGAGCAACCATAGAAATCATGATTGGAGGATTAAAGGACTTAATAGCAGCATCTATATCACTCTCTTCTTCTAGCAGTAAATCATGCTGCTCTCTGGAAGAGTAACAAGAATTGGTCTAGCACGTATATGAGACTTAAAAGTGATTGTATTCCACAGGTAAGCCTTTGAGAATAATCAGAATCATGTCTTGATCTAAAATAGGATGGCCAGTAGTAGAAAATTGTTGTCGAGCTGCACGAACCTTCTTCCAATAGACATCCATAGAATCAATTCCTTTTCGCATTCCATGCAAATTATTCTTAAGATGCATGATCTTGAGCTCAGAAATTGATGAATAACGATCTCGCAGTGTATTCCATGCCTCTGTAGCGGACTTACAATTCATCATTTCAGAAAAAGCATCATATGAGAGATTTGCTGCAATTAAGTTCAAAATTGCAGCGTCCATCGCTTCCCATTCTAGATAAGCATCTGCATCAGGATCAGCAAGCACCATAACCGTGCCATCAAGAAAACCAAAAAGCCGATGAACTTTGAGAAATTTCTCAACCTTATAGCTCCATTGCATGTAATTAGTGTTGAGAATTAAGCTACTCACTGAGCTTAATAAGAAACTGCAGATGACAATCCTGCAGATTGTTCCTGAGAAGAATGAAGAATTGAAGAACTTTCCCTTTTGGGAAGTAGCCGTTAGCTACTCTAGCTATTTTGGGATAATTTCTACAGCTGGTTCTTTTGTCTGTTTCTTAGCTGTACTGTGTTAACAGACTCTAGCCTAGGTGTAAGAATCGTAGCCTCCAATCATTATGAATGGTAGGAGATGAGTCCTTGTATCCTAAAATTTAGGATCCTGATTTTGGCACCTTATGTCATGTATATGAGCAGGTTTTTGCTCATACCTGAATATAGAAAAGAAATACAGAACATTTTCTCACTCTCTCTGGTTTTTTTCTTCTCTCTTCTGCATAAACGTTTTTCTATATACCAAAAACCAACATGGTATCGAGCTCCGGTCTGAATCCAGAGAGGGGCGTGAGCTGTGAGAGAGAGAGCTTTCCTGAAAAATTCCCAAAAGGGATAAAGGTTGCTCTTTTATTGTTTGGTTCACTAAGACTCACTAGGAAAATGGTGGGATCAGGTTCTTCAGGTGGAGATCTACGAACTCCACAGTTTGATGGTGCAAACTATGATTTTTGGGCTGTCAAAATGGAGACCATCCTCATAGCACATGATCTATGGGATGTAGTTGAGGTCGGAGTACAACCTCAGCCAGTTATTGAGGAGGAAGAAGACTCTGGAGGTGAAGGAAGTGAAGCTGAGCAAATTCCAGCGGAAGCACCTACTATCTCCAGAGAAGACAGAATCAAAAATGCCAAGGCACTGAGTCTCATTCAAGGAGCCTTAACTGATGAGCTCTTCCCTCGCATCAGAAATGAAAAGACTGCAAAAGGAGCTTGGGATGTCTTGAGGAGAGAGTACAGAGGAGATAAAAAGGTAAGAGCTGTAAAACTTCAAGCAATTAGAGCAGATTTTGAGTATATGAGAATGACAGATGGTGAAAGCCTAGATAGCTATTTGTCTAAGTTTTTTGGAACTGTGAATAATTTGAAATCACTTGGTGAAGATGTGTCTGAAACAAGAATTGTGCAAAAACTCTTGATGAGCCTAGGTAGAAAATATAAGTCCATTGTGTCTATCATTGAAGAAACTCGAGATCTTGATGTTCTTAGAGTTGAAGAAGTTATTGCATCTGTCAAGGTTTATGATAAAAGGGAAGACTTGCATGATGAAAGAGATAAAGTGGCTGGAACTGAGAGAGCTTTTAGTAGCCTCAAGGTTGGAAATAACCAAGTTCATGGCTCTAATAAGGGCTCACAGAGTAGACCAAATCAAAAGTGGCAGGGACAAGACAAAAAGGGATCAAATTGGTCTCAAAATAACAATGGCTCAAGCTGGAATAACAATGCTGGAGGAAATTGGAACAATAGTTTCAATTCTCAGAACAAGCAAGGTAGCAGCAGTCAAGGAAGTGTGAAACCACAATGCCAAGTCTGTCAAAAGTATCATTTTGGTGTGTGCAGGCACAAAGGCAAACCTAGATGTGGAAAATGTAATAGGTTTGGTCATACTGCAAAAGACTGTGAAGGCAACAAGCAGGTGGCTAACTGTGCAAAGGAGGAAGAGGTAATCACAGGCACCATGTTCTATGCTTGCCACTCTGCAAGTGTGAAAAATGGAAGTGTATGGTTTGTGGACAGCGCCTGCAGCAACCACATGACTTCTCAAGAGTCTGTGTTAATAAACATTGACAGGACTGTGACTTGCAAAGTTAAAATGGGCACTGGAGATCTTGTACAAGCAACTGGAAAAGGCACTCTAGTAGTTGAAACTCAACATGGGAGAAGGTATATACATGAAGTGTTGCTTGTTCCGGGCTTGGATGAGAATCTATTGAGTGTAGGCCAAATGATGGAGCATGGTTACTATGTCCTATTTGGGGGTAACATGGCAGTTATTTTTGATGATGGCAGCCTCAACAATGTTGTAGCTAAAGTGGTCATGGGAGGAAATAGATGCTTCCCTCTCTCACTAGAATCTATGACACTGCAGCTAGAAAAGCATCAGTGATGAAGATTCTTGGATCTGGCATAGAAGACTTGGACATTTGAATTTTGTTAGCATGAAAAAAATGCAGCAGATGGAAATGGTGGCTGGACTACCTGTGTTAACCGAAATGAAGGATGTGTGTGAAGGTTGTGTTTCAGGAAAACATCACAGAGAGAAGTTTGACAAAGAGGGAGCATGGAGAGCAAGCTGTCCACTGGAATTAGTGCACACAGACTTGTGTGGGCCAATGCAAAATGAGTCAATTGGTGGAAATAGGTACTTCATCATATTCATTGATGATTTTTCAAGAATGTGCTGGGTATACTTTCTCATAAACAAATCTGATACCTTTAATGTGTTCAAGAAATTCAAAGCCTTTGTTGAATTGCAAAGTGGATTTAGTTTGAAAAAACTAAGGAGTGATAGAGGTGGTGAATATACCTCACATGAGTTTCAAGAATTCTGTGCAAGCATGGGAATGGAGAGGCAATTAACCATTGCCTACTCTCCTCAGCAAAATGGAGTTGCTGAGAGGAGAAATAGAACAATATGTGAGATGGCAAGATCCATGATGACAGAGAAAGGAATCCCTGTGATTTTTTGGGCAGAAGTACAAATGTGTATCTCAAAACAGATGTTTTACAACATCTGTGCTAAGCAAAACACCATTTGAAGCATTCACAGGAAGAAAGCCAGGAATCAAGCATCCTGAAAGTGTTTTGGTTGTATCTGTTATACTCATGTTCCATCACCCTTGAGGCAGAAGTTTGATGACAAGGCTAGAAAGGGAGTTTTTATGGGATATGGAAGCTGTGAAAAGGGTTACAGAGTGTATGACCTGCAATCTAAGAAAATTGTGCTCTCAAGGAGTGTAATTTTCAATGAGGACAAGGCATGGAATTGGAAGAGTGATCAAGAGGAATATGTTCCAATACCATTCAACCTTGGAGGAAATGAAACAGAAACTGAATTTGGTGAAGAACAAACTGAAACAACTCAGTTTGATAATGGCGGCAGCTCTCACTCAAACACAATCATGGTGTTTCAAGAGGAAATAACAGTCAAGCTTCTACACCTAGCTCTACTCCAGTGGAGTTGAGAACTCTGGAAGACATATATGCAAGATGCCACATGTGTATCATTGAACCAGAGAACTATCAAGAAGCAGCTGGTGATTTAGCTTGGCAAGAAGCTATGAATGCTGAGTTGGAAATGATAGAGAAGAATAATACCTGGGAATTGGTTGAGAGACCAGCAGATAAACCTGTTATAGGTGTGAAGTGGGTGTTTAAAACCAAGCTTAATTTGGATGGAACAGTTCAAAAACATAAGGCCAGACTTGTAGCAAAAGGGTATGCATGAAACCTGGAATTGACTACAATGAAACCTTTGCACCAGTTGCAAGGTTAGACACAATTCGAACTCTCATTGCTCTTCCAAAGCACAAAAAGGATGGAAGTTGTTTCAGTTAGATGTCAAGTCAGCATTCCTAAATGGTGTGCTTGATGAGGAAGTATATGTAGAGCAGCCTGAGGGTTTTGAACTGAAAAATGCAAGTCACAAGGTTTACAAGCTGAAAAAAGCCTTGTATGGACTTAAGCAGGCTCCTAGAGCCTGGTACAGTGAGATTGATGCATATTTATCTATGTGCAAGTTCAAAAGAAGCATTAGTGAAGCTACTCTGTACACTAGATCTGATAATGAAGGAGGTTTAATCATTGTCTCAATCTATGTTGATGACATTGTTTATACTGGAAACAGTGAGAGGATGCTTGCTGAGTTTAAAAGGGAGATGATGCAGAGATATGAAATGTCAGACCTTGGACTCCTTCATCACTTCTTGGGCATGGGAATACTACAAACTGATCAAGGGGTTTTCATTCATCAAAGCAAGTATGCCAAATCCTTGCTTGTGAAGTTTGGGCTTGAAGATTGCAAACCAGTATCCATTCCATTGCCTACTGGTGAGAGACTCAAGAAAGTGGATGGAAGTGACTTAGCTGATGAAGGACTCTACAGAAAGATAGTAGGAAGTCTACTATACTTAACAGCAACTAGACCAGATTTGATGTATGCTGCCAGTTTGCTGTCAAGGTTTATGACTAGTCCTACAAAGAAGCATATGGGAGTTGCAAGAAGGGTCCTAAGATATGTGCAAGGAACTCTCAACTATGGCATTGAGTATGTGAAGGATAAGTCTGCAATTCTCATTGGATTCTGTGATGCAGATTGGGCAGGCAAAGGAGGATGATAGCAGGAGCACTTCTGGCTATGCATTCACTTTGGAAGTGGAGCATTCTCTTGGGCCTCTGTGAAACAAAATACAGTGGCACTATCAACAAAGTTTGAGTATGTCTCAAAGAATGAGGCAACAAGACAGCTATTTGGTTAAGGTTTGTCCTTGATGATTTTGGTGAAATGCAAACTGAGGCAACACCTATTTTCTGTGACAATATGTCAGCAATTTCTATGGCCAAGAATCCAGTTTTTCATCAAAGGACTAGACACATAAACAGGAGGTATCATTTCATAAGGGAGGCTCTACAAGAAGAAGTGATTGACATGAAATTCTGCAGAAGTGAAGAACAACTTGCAGATATTTTTACAAAGGCACTGCCTAAAGATAGATTTAATCAACTAAGGTTGAAACTTGGAGTTAAGCCAGTAAGCAGCTTAGGAGAGGCTGTTGAGAATTAAGCTACTCACTGAGCTTAATAAGAAACTGCAGATGACAATCCTGCAGATTGTTCCTGAGAAGAATGAAGAATTGAAGAACTTTCCTTTTGGGAAGTAGCCGTTAGCTACTCTAGCTATTTTGGGAATAATTTCTACAGCTGGTTCTTTTGTCTGCTTCTTAGTCAGACTGTGTTAACAGACTCTAGCCTAGGTGTAAGAATCGTAGCCTCCAATCATTATGAATGGTAGGAGATGAGTCCTTGTATCCTAAAATTTAGGATCCTGATTTTGGCACCTTATGTCATGTATATGAGCAGGTTTTTGCTCAGACCTGAATATAGAAAAGAAATACAGAACATTTTCTCACTCTCTCTGGTTTTTTTCTTCTCTCTTCTGCATAAACGTTTTTCTATATACCAAAAACCAACAGTAATTAGTGTCATCCAATTTCAAAGTAATATAATTGGAAGCATTATGAAGCAAATCAATCGGTGTAACAGAGCTTTTCCCCATTTTCAACAAAGGCTAGGGTTTAATCACACAATCAAAAATTTAGAAATTCATATTGATTTCAGAGAGAAAAGAAGCAAGAGATTCGATCACAAGAACAATTCGAATAGTGACCACAAGATACTAAGAGGCAGAGAGAAAGTGCGAAGTTACTAAGAGATTTAGAAGAAAGAAGAACCTCACAATTACATTAGAGAGAAAAATGAACATCGAAGAAGTGAGCAGCGGAAGAAAGAAATCGATCACGATATGCAGAGGCAATGCTCTGATACCATGAAAGCTTTCTTCATGGAAGCCATTGATGAGCTCAATCAAGGTTTGAGAGATAGAAGTAGGGGTGGGTATCTCATCCGAAATATCCGCTTACCAACTATATCGTACCAACAGTTTGGTTTGGTTTGGTTTTGTTAAATAATTATTTTTTAATTTTAATTATTCTGATCCGATCTGTACCAAGATGTTTGGTTTGGTTAACGAAAACAATATTCCTAACTCGACGAAAACCCGTACCGATCTGAAAATTATACATACTCTATTATTTAAATACAAAACAAGAATTCAAAGATAAATACAATCAGCATTTTGTATCACCCATTTATCTCTATTGTATCACTTCTTTATTAGCATTGTATCACTGCTTTATCACCATTCTATCACTTCTTTATCACCCGGGTACTGTAGCACTTTTTGGTCAGAGAGGAATTTATGAATTTCCTATGTTTTCTAGTTTCGACTTTTGTCCCCTTTTTTACCTGTAACTTTACAACCGTTTATCCAAATTTTATATTCTTTATATGGTTGGATTCAGCATGAAAAACTAAAGGACCTAACATGGAACAAATGTCAAAATTATTTATATAAATGTAGAGAATTCAGTAAAAATAACACTCAAATGTTCAAACAACAAACAGAAGTGGCTCCCAGTAGATCTTCAATATATATTGAATGATATAGTGACTAAGTTATTTGATTTCATACTTGGATGAATTAGACTACTGGATTTTTGTATTTTACAAGGATAATTTGGTGTATTTGTTCAAGAACTTATGTTATGTGAAAGTATTATAAACTGTATTTTTATTAGTATGTTTTTATTACGGTACTACCGGCGTACCAAACCAATCGGAACCAAATATTAGGTTAACCGATCCAAAGTCTTTGGTTTGGTTAACAGAAGAGCATTTTACCGTTCCAAACCGATCCATGCCCAGGCCTATATAGAAGTATCGAGAGAGAAAGAAACAAAAAGAGAGAGAGAGAGAGAGAGAGAGAGAGAGAGAGAGAGATATAGTTTCTCTCATTAGATGAATCACTAAACTTACAATTCAAGACTTATATGTATAACAGAAACTAACAGCCAGCTCATCCCTAACTAACTAGCAATAGAGTGACGGAGGGAGGAGAAATAGAGATGAAGGAAAAGAGGAGGAGGAACTGGAAGAAGAGGTTGGAACTAGAAATCTGAAATTTCATTCGTCTTCCTTATGGATCTGGACCTCCAAGCGATAGAGTTTCTGCTAAAATGGGAGACCTAGCATTTTCCCCTTTTTTCGAGAAGAAGAGAATGGGTTATTCATGTTCTTATTTGTTGTTGTTTTTCAATTTTTTTTTCTTTTTCATTAATAAACTTTTTAACCCCCAATAACAGGTTTCTCTATTATTCCTATCAATGGTATAGATTAACTCATCTCAATCTATATTCTTTGGTGTATGGTACACCAAAGGACTCTAGAATTTTCCTTATTTTTTATTTTATTATAAAAGGTAACATTGGAAGTCAATTTACATCTATACAAATAGCTTCAATTTTTCTTTTTGAAAAAGACATGGAAAACTTTGAATGGAAGTATGATGGTGAAGATAATTTATAGTTAAATTCATTTGATACTTCAAAATCTTATAAATCCTATGATTTGAATCTTTTAAAATTCATAAGTAAAAAATCTTAATTATATAATTCCATAAATAAAATCCTATAAGTAATTACATTCTGCTTAAATCCACCAGACTTTTTTAATCCCTAAATAGTCTTTTAAAATCTCAATTGAATATTAAATCGAAAACCAAACGCATTCAGTGAATAATATTGAGATGCCTAGTAAAGAAAAATGACGTACCTCTCTATTTATAGGGCCGGGCAATATTTGAGTAAAGTTGTGAGTAGATGGACGATTTTGTAAGCAGACTAGTGGCGCACATCCAAATCCAGATCCAGATCCAGTTGATGATTCTTCTCTACCTCTTACATGATTATCACTCAAATTCTCTGCAACTGCAGGCAGATTTTTGCTTAGTGGTGCAAAACCTAATGTCTTTAATTCGGGACAAAGATACACGTCCATAGTTCTTGTGGAGGAAGGCCATGCGAAAGAATAGGCATCAGGGCAAAATCTTTCAAGTCTTGTCAAAAACGATAGTTGGAAGCTATTGAGTAGTTTGGGAAACAATGTCATCGCACCACTTCCACCTGTCTCTTTCCCTTCTTCATGGATATTGTCCTCAGTGGCAGCAACTGCTAGTACTATAGTCTCCATATTCTCACAACTATATATATGGACTTGTTGGAGATTCACAAGGAGCTTGTAAATTTCATAGGGGCATAGATATTTCAGCCTACGACAATCTCCAATTGTTAAAGATCTTACATTTTGAAAACCTTGGAATCCAGGTTGAACGTTCTTCCACAAATGCTCAACCTCATATAAACCCACCACATTCAATGTTTGTAATTGAGAAAATGCTGAGACATGCCCTTCTAAATCAAATACCACATTGAGAAAATGTTCATTTTTTTCTTTTGACCATTGCCCAGTTCTCAAATACTCCACTACCAGTTCCTCTAGATTTGGTAACCATGAAATGCAATTTGAAGGAAATAGTGCATTACAACTTACTCCCACTTGTGCTACTTTTGATTTAGATGAGGATCCAGCAACTTGATCATGTTGTTGGTCATTCCTAGTCTCTTTCATCTTGTCCAGATGAGAAGCCTTCACACTTTCATCATTGGGCTTTATGACCTGTACATTAATTAATTCTACATAAGTAATGAACTTACACATGAGTAAAAAAGAAAGAAATTTAGGCTGGTGCTATTTCCACAATTTGTCTGATTTCCAAATTGCCTTAATTATATTCCCACATCCTCTGTCATAATTTTTGAGAAATAATAATAATCCCCTTCCTCACCTATTTATCAATAAACAATTTTCCCACCAACCAAGATTATCATCCCACCTTTTTCTTCTTCTATATTATATTCTTATACACCCTAATCTTTTTTCTCACACGTCTTTTCTCATATTTAGATCATGCAAGCTCCTACTTTGTTTCCTTTGCTATATATTTTAACTCTAAAGACAGCTCAATATTCTTAATTTTCAAATGAAAATCATAGGTCTGAAGATTTAGAAATATATATATATATATATATACTTAATCTCCTATTAAGGGACACTCTAAACACACTACAAATTGTTTTTCAACAATCCAAACAGTTTATTTCTCATTTGTATATTTATAGATCATACTCACAAAAAATTAGACAATTCGAAAATCGTTTCAATATGTAATTATGTTCTACAAAAGTGATGAACACGATACTTCAAGAAAGTACTAAAATCACAATAATTTAATTGAGTGCTCAAATGATATCCGATTCAAGTGATTTTTTCAGAGATAATTTTTGTTAGTGAAATACAATGTAAGGCTCACCACGCGCTATATTTCAATAATCTGAGCCATCTAGGTTTTAGATATTCCCTCAAAGATCATCTCTGTATTTTAAAAAAAAATCACTTAAATATGAAACCATTTGACCACTCAATTAAATGGTTGTTATTATTGTCTTTTCTTGAAACACCGTGTTCGTCTATTCTACCATGAAACTATATTTATTGCATATTCAGAAAAACATAACTATTATTCTAACTTATGTATGTAGAAATAATAATGCAAAAACCAATATTCATCATAAATTAGTTGCAAAAATTTGAAACGCATCTAAAATCTCCAATAGACCAAACATGATTAAGTTCAACCCAAATCAACTTCGAGAACTGGAACGACAATATCAAGTATATACCATTCAAGCATCAAGTGTATACCTCATAGGTGAAGTCCCGTTGGTTTCCCGTGTAGAAACCACATAGCTTTTGGAGATAAGAAAGCTTCAAAAAAGTTAATCTTGGGAACATGAGAGATGCATTATCATCTTCCATTCTCTCCTTTGATATGATCTCTTCCACTTTATAACACTCATAAACTGTTAAGCTTTGGAATTGTACCAAGTTTTGTGCTATGGATAGTGAAAAGACATATTTTAACTCATCACAATTGTCAATTGCAATGGATCTTAGGTTCATAAAGGAGTACTTGTCTGGCATTTTGCCACGACACACAAATTTTAATTTGTGAACATTCTCGAAGGTAACTGACTTTAAGATGGGGAAGGCTGGTTGACGACGATGAGTCCAATCTGTTCCATTCATAAGATACTCTATGTTGTTGTCATACATGATTGATAACACTTTCAAGTGTTGAAAGCCCTCTTGATCATCTAATTCCTCCATCACATACTTTAAATTGTATGTCTTGTGTAGGCTTAAGTCTTCAGATTGCCTCAAGAGATATCTAACTGCTCCAATCTCCATATATTCCTTTACATCACCACGAAGCATCAAACTATTTTCGAACAGATAACTAGGCATTCGATTCTTGAAACTAATATTGATAGATACATGAAATCTTATAGGCTGGCTTTTTAAAAGAAACTCTTCATTCTGCAACATCTGAACATTAGGGATTTTTATGGCTAAGACTTTTAAATGATCAGATAGAGACATCACCTCATCAAGGCTTGCCATGCTCGTTTCATCCTTGCTTCCTACTGTTGGCCCCCAATTGAGAAAGCTTTCTGCCATGTACAACTCTTCTAATCTCCTTAAGTTGGATAAGACACCATAAGGAATTTCTTCAAGTCCTTTACACTCTGTTGCATCCAGCATCCTTAACCGATGAAGAAGTCCTATTTCTCTAGGCAACTTATCAATTTGAGAGCGAGCAAAGCTGAGGATCTCCAAATTCTCCAATCCTCCAATAACATGAGAGATGTCTCCCAATTTGCAATCCTCTAGACACAAGGTATGAAGGTACTTGGATTCTCCATGTGCTAGAGTTCTTGTCGAGGTCAAATAACTTGACATATCCATCCCCAAGAAAGCTAAAACCTTGAGTTCTTTCAACCTTTTAAAGTGGTTGGAATATTCTGAATTTGAGGAATTTTTCAGTTGTAGAAGCTCAAGTTTTGGGTAATCCAAACAATCAGTAATATCTTCATCTAATTTAGCATCAATTAACGAAATGGCACTGCAATGTTCTCGGTTTGTAGCTTTTTGTACTCCTGGCCATCGTCCACCTCCATCTTTCGCATCAAATGATCTTACCATAAATCTATGAAGATCTTTTGAGGCAATTGATATGGCAACATCACGAACTACGTCATGCATTTTGATACATTCTTCCTTTTCACTATCAAGCAACAAAAATCTTCTTTTTAAATTTTCAACTAAAGAATGCACTTTGTTTCTTACATCTTCGATTGTGTTGGTGTTTCTAAAAGTTGCTCGACCCAACCCATACCTCACCAAATACTCAATTGGAACATCATAATCTTCTGGAAATAAGCAACAAAGTAAAAAGCACGACTTGACTTCACCACTATTCAATTTATCATAACTTAGTTTTATGCAAGAGTAAACACTGTGTTCCATCCCAATGATGTTTTCTGGGAGAGAATTTTTCAGTTCTTGCAAGGCAGTAATCCATTCATGCTTGCCTTTACTTGGTAGAAGAGCTTTCCCAACAGTTATGATAGCAATGGGTAAACCTTTGCATTCATCTGCAATCAATTTTGCAATATGAAGCAAATCATGATTATTGTCCAAGGATTCACCTACAGTCGCTCTGAAAAGCTCCCATGCTTCTTTTTCATTTAAGGCTTGGACTCTAAATATGTTGTCTGTACACCCCATTACTTTACAAACTCCTTCATCTCGAGATGTTAACAAAATTTTACACCCTTCATGAACTTGATAAGTATAATTAGGTCCACCAGCAAGAGGAATCCCGATAGCTTCAAAATTAAGCTCTGACCATACATCATCTAATATAATCAAGATTCTTTTACTCTCCTTGATTCTCATATGTAGCTTTTCTGCTCTTCTTGATTCAATTTCCTCGACGAATTTCATATCTAATGACTCTGCAATTTCAGTTTGAATTGTCTTAATGTTTACAGTTGCGGTTACAGTTGTCATCACAACATCATCAAATAGCTGATTTGTTCCTTTTAATCTGTTGACGATATCTCTTACCATTGTGGTTTTACCCACTCCTCCCATCCCGCATATCCCAATTATTCTTGACTTTTCATTCCTCAAAGCTATAAGCACATCATTCATGACTGCTTTTCTAGATTCAAAACCCTTAAAACCATCACTAGAGATTATTGACTCTATATGTTGCAGAGGTGAAGGATTGGCAACATTATTACTCAGTTCTTGGTCAAGTTTGAGATCAAGTACACACTGAGCAATCTTCTTAGCTTTCCTACTTAGAGAATACCGCGATTTCAAACTTGGGCACAATCCATACAAACACCGCCTTTGAATATTGACTTTGTCTTCCAATTCTTTCACTTCACGAAATATTTTACTTACATCCTCTAGCCAACTCTGAACTTGATCTTTGATGGTTGCACCATTCCTTTTTGCAGCATCCACAGATCTTTGCACATCATTTTTCTTGTCATCAAGCTTTTTAAGCGCATCTGCTAGACTTTTTATGTTGGAATCGCAGTAAATTAGATAGCTGAGTTGTCTCCCAATTAGGGCCACTGGTTCTTCTACAATTTTAGATGCAATTGAAGTACCAATCTCTTCCATTTTATGTTACCTTTTTATATAAAGCCGCCAGAGACTATTGCAAATGAAACTATTGCAAGCAAGTCCACACCTACAAATTTTATTATGAAAATGTAAGGTAAACCAATAAAAACCCCACCAATCAAGTCTCATAACATTTTCAATAAAAAAAAGTCTCATAACATTTAAAAAATGTATTGTCATAGTTACAAGAACAAACAGTACACTACACACATAAAATTTTGGGTCGAATTCCAACTCATTATTAATAGATACTAGTCATTGATTTTATTGTTATCATTTTAGCTCAATTTTAAAATGTACAACCACTATGGCTCTAAATCGAATCGATACAGTTCGAGTTGACTCATATTCAGCTAGGTTTTTGCTCGTTCAAGCTCGGTTGGTAAAAGAAATGAGCTTAGTTGGAATAAAAGATAAGGCTTATTAAGGTGACTGAGATTGAGCTTTGGTGTACCCAACTCACAAAGGTGGTTAGAAACTCACATCTTTTTATGAGATCTTGTTTTGTTAAAGTTTGGTCTTAAACATTCGGCTTTACAATCTTACAATTAATTGGAAACATGTCATGTATTTTACAATGTTCGAATTCATTGATTTTCCTTCCTCATACCCCTGAGTTGTGGTCTAGTGGTTGGGGAATCGCCTGTTTGGGGTTCGAAACTCACTGAGGTACCAAAGATTGTAGGGTTAGGCGAGTGGGCCCCAATTTAGGAGTTGAGTCAGCAAAGCTGAAAATGGAGTTATGGGTTGTCGAAAAAAAAAGATTTTCCTCACATAGTGATGACCAATCTTTTAGGAATATTCATTTCTCTTAGGATATGTCCTACTATCATTCTTATTTGGATTTGGATTTGGTTATTTTATTAGTTTTCAATTTTCATTAAATCGGGCTAAACTTGAGCTTAAGCTCCACTTTAAAAATGAGTTCAGTCGTGTAAATTATAAGTTCTCAATTAATGGATGCTAAGTTAAGCCGAACTCAAAGGGCCACCAATGATATTGTTCTATATATCGGGTTAAGATCTCAGGGGACACACATTTTGACACACTTTCTCAACCATTAGATGGTGAGTCATCCAAAAGTTAGAAATTAATCTTGAATTATTATTTTTATTTAAAAATAGAATTAATTTATTGCTTTTTGGAAATATAATTCCACACTCAAATCAAAAAGAAGAAAACAAAAGGAAATATAATTCCAGTGTTGGATTTTATCGAACCTGTAAAGGGATATTCTCACTATAGTTATCTTAATTGGTCCCATAAGATATTATCTACTATCACGAGTTAAGAGAATATTACAGACGGAGTTGCTGAAGGAATGGAGCTGCACAGGGAGACGTATTATGAAGTCGTAGAGGAAGAGAAATAGACATGCAATCAAAGTTAAAGAAGAGAGATAATTGAAAAATAAAATAAAGAGGGGAGAGAGAGAGAGAGAGAGTCAATAAAGTAATAAATGCAAAGTTAAGTGCATTTTAAATGAATTCTGAACTGCAGTTAGATGAGAACAAATCTAAGGGTTGAAAATGTGTGTAAAAAAAGTGTGGTTTTTTATGTGTACCCGGATCCTGATACTTAATAATTAAATTAAATGGCAAGATCAACATTCATGGAAAACCTATTAATTGTTATATGCTTAAACAATATTCTAATGAATATGAAATCGAGAGAAAGTAAAAAAAGTTGGATTCAAGAGACCTTCCTCTCTCAACCTCATATTTTAAATAGTTCATAGCCATATAATTGTTAACTAAGTATTGATAATCCTTAAAAATTGGTGCATCCTATGTTTAATTAATTAAGAGGATGATTTTCCTCAAGTCATTCATGTAAAGAAGTATGCATGTGCTCAATAGACAGTGAGTTTACTTGTAACAATCTCAAAAATAGATTTTTGTTGTTATTAATATTCCGAAAAATCATTTAAGGCTAATGAAGTCTGTGGGAATTTTATGAAGTGGTTTGATGTGAAAATATTGAAATTAAGTGTGTTTAAACTCAATTTGACATTTGGGATAAAAATACCATTTTTATGATTTTTCAAAGGACGTGCAAGAAATTGAAGTGAAAAAAAAATTATAATTTTTGGATCAGAAATTAGAGCTCGATCTGATGAACGTGTAGACACAAGAGGCTCGTGAATCGGTGTAACACCCCGACTCTAAATTTATCCCCTGTTGTAATTAAATTGAGTGAAATTACGAATTTATCCTGGGGATAGAGGTAATTTGGTCATTTCTTATCCGAAAGGAATTTGGGAATTCGGCTGTACTGATGCGTAGAGCGCGGCGAGATGAGTCCGTAGACGCGTAGTGGGCTTGAATCGGAGCAGAACGAGAGAGATACTGATGCAAATACCCTTAGTGGCACAAACTGTAAATATTTCAAAAGGGTTTTGTTAAAAGACATAATTGCCCTCATTTCTCTCTCTCTCTCTCTCTCCGCGTGTCTCTCTCTCCTCCCACCGCCACCTCCGCCACCACCTGGGCCGGGACCAGTCCCAAAATGACCGGCTTGACTTCGCCCCTTCCTCACTGTTCTCCAACGCCACCGGCAGCGACGCTGCCGGATTTTGCGTAAAACCGACCGGTCGAGCAAAATTCCAGCCTCGTTCTCCGTCGTCCGGCCGCCATTTTTGGCAATCCAGGTATGGAAATCTATCTACTCCTCGAGCTCTAGCTGATGGTTGAGTAGGATTGTCACGATTTTGAGGGTAGATTGTCCGATTTTCGAATTAGGATTCGGCCGGTTGTTGGATCGCATTTTCGGCCACTTCCGCCATTTTTCGGTATGTCCAAGAACAAAAGTGGCTCGAATAGGGTATTACATCTAGGATAGGAAGCTTGGAGTTTTCCGGTTGCGGAAATTACTCAAGGCACCCACGCTGCCGACGCGTGTGGCGACGCGTGGGCTAGGAAAATGGACTGGCTCGAGGTTCTAAAATGATCTCCTGGTTCTCACGAGCGCATAGGATTTCGCGGATCTCAATTTGGATATCGTTAGGGTCCCGAACGGATATCGCATAACGCGCATTATCCGGGTTCGCTAGGTTTGGACCGTTGGATGGTCTTGAGTTTATTATAGATTAATTTGGACATCCTTAGGATCGTGTAGGATTCGACGGATCGAAAAACGGAGTCCCGGATACTCAGAAATGCTAACCCTAAGGTTAGGGTTTTAGTAACCGTCCGATCGTGCGATCGTGAGCGATCCGACCGTCGATCTGGACCAAACTTGCGGACGAGTGTCCTAAACCATGTAGAATTCATAGAAACTGCCGGATTGGAATTTGGAGGTCGTGGGCCCCGCGGGCCAGTTTGACCAAGGTTGGGTAGTTTGACCACTGGGTTGACCGTGAGACTTCCTAGGTATTGTGCGAGCTGGTGAGAATGTAGCAGCCCAAATTTGAGGTCGCGCGTGTCGTAGAAGTAGCCGGCGTGATTGACAGACCCATACGTGGCGGGTGCATCCCGACATATGAGGAGATATGATTGTGTGCGGGCTGGTGAGAATGTAGCCAGCCCAAAGTTGAGGTCGCACGTGTCGTAGGAGTAGCCGGCGTGTTGACCCATACACGAGGCCGGGTGCGTCCCGGACGTATGAGGAGAGATATGATTGTGTGCGGGCTGGTGAGAATGTAGCCAGCCCAAAGTTGAGGTCGCACGTGTCGTAGGAGTAGCCGCGTGTTAGCCAGACCCATACGTGGCGGGTGCATCCCGACGTATGAGGGGAGAATGTAGCCCGGCCCATAGCGTAATTAAATGGCTAGTGAGAATGTAGCCAAGCCCATAGCGGACAGTTAGATGGTGGTGAGAATGTAGCGAGCCCAAAGCGACAGTGAGACATGATGATGGGGTCCCACATATCGTAGAATTATTTCAAGTGCGGACAGGCCCCATATGCGACGTTGGATGTTCCGGCGTATGGGGAGATTATGTGAGTTTTTAGGAGATAAATTAAGGTTTGTGATTGGTGAGTTGTAATCCCTTAGTGGAGGGTGTTAGAGAAAGAACTACGTGTGGCTTGATCCCTTAGTAGGGTACGTAGGCAGCCTGGGATAGCGCCTAGGTGCAGCCGTAGACTAGGTTTAGTTAGGTGCTTTGTTGAGTGGTGCTGAACTTGTCTTTGGTCATGAGACTCGGATGAGACTGACCTTGTCTTTGGTCATGAGACTCGGATGAGACCGAGTTTAGATGTGACTAGATAATTGTTCATACTCCCGTTTGACTACGGGAGGGTGGTGTTAGTGCGCTGTGGTTGAATTAGGGGCAAGACCCGGTTGGGTGATAAAAATGTGTTTCATACAGGTGGAAATTTTGGGGAAATGTTCAATTTACTGGGAGGCCTCACAAATTTTGAAAGTCTCATACCCCTACCCTTTTGAAAAGGAGGTTACTGATCTAGTGAGTGGGCCCGACATCGGGTGATGTCGGGTTTCTGTGATTCGTCTCGGGTTCCGGAAATTGAGGCGGTCCTGTCAATCGGAGTTATAACGAAGGACAAATTTGAGTTTAAAAAGGTTGGATATGTTTGAAAAGGCAAAATATGATAAGCGGCCAAAAATTGATTTCTATAAATATTGGGGCCATTGTGGCCACCTGAATGGTGGATCAGAGTCGACCCGACGATTCCGGCAACAAATTGGATTGTCCTAAGGTTTTGAAGCACACAACGAAGATCTTCCCAAGGTTTTGAAGCGCACGACGGTGCCGCGCTGTTTCGATATCAAAACCACCATTCTGCCCCTTGTGAAGTGCGACATCGCTTGGAACTGAAACCCTCGATCTGCGACTTTGATCTTGAAATCGAGCATGTTTCGCCGCGAATTGGACTTCGATATAAGTATTAACGTTGCTCTACTTGTTGTTGTGAACATTTTGGTATAAGTTTTGATTAGCGATTCTAAGATTTTTCCATCACCGAAATAGTACCCCGAACCACAAAGTGGTGGTAGCGCATGGTTGGGGTTCTGAGTCAAAGGTTATGAGGTAGGTTGTAGTCTTTGACGTCCTCATCGAGGTGTTGTGCTCTGGTTTGCAAGATTTTGTCGTTTGATGTAACGATCCGAGCCTTGCAAATATAGACCATTAGATCAGAGATGATCGGACCATTTAATCTTGTCCGATTTTATATATGTTGAATCAAGTGTTGTTGTGAGTATCTAGGTATAGACAGATCGGAGATCAAACGTTCCAATCTTAAATTATTGTGTTTTGAAGTTATGGCGAGAGATGGTCGTTCGATCGTGCGATCAAGAATGATCCGACCGTTGGATCGGGCCTAAATTGATGTAGGGTGATGTTAAGACTATTTTGGTACAACCGGATGCGAAATTTGAAGTTATGGGCGCGAGGGGGATTTTCAGATGTTAACATTGGCTCACTTAAATATGCGAAAGGATTGAAGGAAACAGGCAGTCAAACGAGTCGAAGACGTATTGATTGGGCTCTAGCGCTCAAGCGATAAAGGGAAGGTTTTCGTGCATAAGTGCTTGAGCCACAAAACTCAGACTCGCGCGAACGCAGATGCTTGAGAGGGACACACGAATTCAACGCATATCCTTAGCGAATCTAGACAGATTTTCTCCTAGTTTTGGCGTCCTTTAAGTTTCCTACTTCTTATATAATTGTACTAAAGCCCTACGACATATAAATAGGCATTTTACCGCTAGGTTATTGTAACGTGAGAAAGCTAAGGCATCAAATTGGGTTTGAGCCAAGAGTGAGAGAAAAGAGAGCTAGGGTTTGTGAGGGATCAAAAGGGGTTTTTCATTGTAACCAAAAGGGTTCTTTCATACTAGTGAATTTCTCGGGGATCACTAAGAAGACGTAGGCACAACGCTGAACCTATATAAACTCTTGTGTGCGTGTTTAATTTTTAGGTTATGTGTGCTTTATCTTTGTGTGTCCTATATGTGATAGTTGCATAGTCCATCAACAACAAGGTCTTGGAGTGATTCGTATAAAAAGTTGTATTAGAGCCTAGTTATGGCGAGTATTAGTTTATGCCCAAGTGCTCTTACAACTTTAAGAGTGGCAGTGTGTTGACGATGGCCAAGGACGAGGAAGAAAGTTTCGATAAAAAATCACCACATGTACTAAGTACGAAGGTGGAGTTAAAGCCGTTCACCGACAAGGAGAACTACACGCTTTTGCAAAGAAAAATGAAGCATGTCCTTAAGCAGTAAGGTCTCAGCAAAGTCTTAGCAGGCAAGGAAAAAAAGCCGGTAACCATGAAGGATGTGGATTGGGAGGATTCAGATGAGCTTGCTAGAGAATCTATTGAACAACATCTAACCGACGAGGTATCGTGTAATGCAATGGAAGACACTGTGAAGCAAATACGGGAGAAACTTGGAGAGATGTTTGCGGCCAAATCATTGTCCAATAAGCTATTCTTGAAGGAGGAGCTTCACTCTCTAACGATGGAGGAGGGCGCAAGCATGATGAAAACATGAGCGTCTTTAATAGGTTTATTGCTAGCTTGCAGAAGATAGATGAGGTTTATGAAGAGGAAGACAAGGTTGTTATGTTATTGACATCTCTACCACCATCTTATAAAACTTCCGCATGACACTTATGTTCGAGAAGCGAATCTTGAAGTATGAAGAAGTCATGCAAGACATCCTAATGCATGACAGAATGGTTCAACGTTTCGGAGGTGTCTCTCAAGGTGTCTTGTAGTAAAGTCCAGAGAGAGAGGTCGATTGAGCAAGCTCAAAGGCAAGAAGAGCAATAGGGAAGATCAAACTCCAAGGCAAAAGATGGTTGTTTTGAATATGGGTCAAAGGATCATTGGAAGAAGAATTGTTCTACATGGAGAGAGAAGAGAAATAGAGGGAAGAAGTCGGATGAAGCCAGAGTTGCAGAGGATAGCGATGGTGAGATTTTATTTACTGATAGCATTATTAATACTGATACACTTGCTATCTCTTCCAAGGTTTCATCTTCTGATATGATTTTGGATTCCGGGTGCTCATATCATATGTTTTCAAACAAATCTTGGTTCGACACGTATGAAATGGACTACGGGAGCGAAGTTATGATGGGGGACGGCTCGGTTTATAGAGTTGAAAGAGCATGTACAATCAAGGTGAAGATGCATGACGGCATAGTTAGGACATTGGGTATGATTAAGTACATACCAAAGTTGAAGAAGAATATCATCTCCTTCGGTACTTTTGACAAGAATGGCTATTCCTACAAGGCCAAGGAAGGGAAATTCATAATCTCAAAAGGTTCACTTATGGTTATGAACGGAGAGATTCAACCTAACTGCTTGTATCGACTATGTGGTACAACGGTGACTGGTGGACTAGCTATATATACCAAGAAGGACTCAGAGGATGATACTCAGCTTTGGCATTTGAGGTTAGGGCATATGAGTGAGCGAGCAACACAAGAGTTTCACAAATGGAAGTTTCTAAAAGGAGTGCATAGTTGTAAACTTGAGTTATACAAGTATCGTATCATGGGGAAGCAGTCAAAAGTTATATTTAAGGAGCAAGACAAGGAGAATAGGAGCATGTGAGCACTTGATTATATTCACTCGAATGTGTGGGAGCCCGCACCAATCAAATCATTGGGTAGAGCTCATTACTATGTCACATTCTCGGATGATTTTTCCAAGAAGGTTCGGGTCTATTTCATGAAAGAGAAATCCGAGGTCTTCACCAAATTCAAAGAGTGCAAGGTGGAAATAGAGAACCTTACGGCAAAGAAGAACAACATCCTAAGAAGTGACAATGGAGGATAATATAAAGACAGCAAATTTATGGAGTTTTGCAAGAGCGAGGGTGTCAAGAGGCATTTTATTGTGAAGAAGATGCCCTAACAAAATGGAGTCGCAAAAAGGATAAATAGAACTCTCATGGAGCGCGAGATGTGCATAAGGATTAATGCTTGCTTGCCCGAGGCGTTTTGGGCAAAGGTGGAAGAGGTATAGTCTAATAAATCTATTCAGTATACTAATATGAAAGTATTTGAATGCAATGTCTATGCTCTCATACCTAGCAATGAGAGAACCAAGTTGAACCCAAAGTCTTTTGAGTGCATATTCCTCAACTTTGAGAGCGGTGTGGAAGGTTTCAAGTTATGAGATCCAATGAACCGAAAGAAAATACTCAGTAGAGACGTTGTATTTGGTGCCTATGATCAAAGTCAAGAAATCGGAGGCGAAGGAGGATGTTGTTGGAACAAAGACAACCGTTACAATTTCATCAAGTAGGGTGTAAGGGGATCCTCCAAGTATGCAACCAATTGAAGACGCTCATGAGTTTGTGGAGTCTGATACTGAGGTGGAAGAAGTTGGGCAACAACAACAAACTTAAGATGAAGAAGAAGAATAAGCTCAAGATCAAGTGGAGCCTTCATCTGTAGCTAGGTCCAGGCCCAAGAGAACCATCAAACCTCCTCAATGGTTTGGATAGGAGACGGACGCACTTCACTATGCTCTAAACATAAGTGAAGGAGATCCAACCACGTTCCAAGAAGCAGTTGAGATTTCAGAAAGGGAAAGTTGGATGAGTGCTATGATGGATGAGATGGAATCTCTACACCAAAACTCCATTTGGGAGTTGGTTCCGAATCCCAAAGATCGCTAGGTGATCGACTGCAAGTGGGTGTTTAGGAAAAAGGAAAGGATACATGAGAAAGAGCCAACTAGATTTAAAGCTCGTCTAGTGACCAAGGGGTACTTACAAAAGGAAGGAGTTGATTACAATGAGATCTTCTCCCCGATGGTGAAGCATACTTCTATACGGTTATTGTTCTCCATAATGGCACAATAGGACATGGAGGTGGAGCAAATGGATGTGAAAATGCCGTTCTTCTATGGAGACTTAGAGGACGACATCTATATGAGTCAATCTCAAAGGTCCCTTGAAGCGAGTAAAGAAAATCTGGTTTATAGGTTGAAAAAGTCTTTGTACGGGCTCAAGCAATCTCCAAGACAGTGGTACAAGCGCTTTGATACATATATGTTGCGAATTAGGTATAGAAGATGCGAATCAGATTGTTATGTGTACTCTTATGTGTTCAAGGATGGGAAGATCATCCTATTGCTACACTATGAGGTATGTTTTTACTTGTGGTGGAGGACAGATTAGTAGAACGGTGCTACAATTAGTCACTGCCTTGTCTACTATCAAAATGGATTATATGATGCTAACAGAGGAATCTAAGGAAGCATTATGGCTAACAAGATTGGCTAAAGGGTTTGAGATAGCTAAAGACTTGGTGGTGATACAAAGTGATAGTCAAAGTGCTATATTCTTAGTCAAGAATCAAGTGTTTACAGAAGGTCTAAGCATATTGATGTATGGTACCACTAGATAAGGGATTGGGTTAACAATACGGACATTGCAATAGAGAAGGTTCATATAAATGAGAACGCTTTGGATTGCTTGATCAAGCAAGTCACTGCTAAGAAGTTCAGACACTGTTTGAGCTTGCTCAATCTTGTTACATGCTAAAGATTGAGATGGAGCTCTTGGCAATTACGAGAATGGTTTCCAAGAGGTTTGAAGAAGTTCTAAGGGTCAATGATTTTCACAAGGTGTTTGAGGCTCGTTAATGTGGAGATTGTTTGATGTTGGCTCACTTAAAGATGCGGAAGGATTAAAGACGAGTCCAAGACGTATTGATTGGGCTCTGGCGCTTAGCGGCAGAAGGAAGGTTTTCGTCCAGGCACAGGCGAATCTTGACATATTTTCTCCTAGTTTTGGGGTCCTTTAAGTTTCATATTTCTTGTATAATTGTACTAAGCCCTATGACATATAAATAGGCACTTTATCGCTAGGTTATTGTAACATGAGAAAGCTAAGGCATCAGATTCGGTTTGAACCAAGGGTGAGAGAAAAGAGAGCTAGGGTTTGTTAGAGATCAAAGGGGGTTCTTCATTGTAACCAAATGAGTTCTTTCATACTAGTGAATTTCTAGGAGATCACCAAGAATACGTTGGCATAATGCTGAACCTCTATAATTCTTATGTTCTTTGTGTGCGTGTTTACTTTTCAACTTGTTTGTGCTTTATCTTTGTGTGCCTTGTGTGTGATAGTTGTGTAGTCCATCAACGACAAGGTATTGGAGTGTCGGTTCGAGAATTTCAAAAACTGGGAGTACTATTAAAATTGAAAATAGGATACTATCTTAAAAGTAACCCATTATTTTTGTGAAACATTCAAAATTCTATAAAAACACCCTTCCTCGTTTTTATCATTATTTTTCTCGTTATGTTGGAGGTAATTTAACACTACACATATCCTAATCCTAACCCAATACCTCGCATGGAGCTCACTTCAACAGTTTCCTCCCTTTAAAAGTTTATTTAAGAAAACAATCTAATAAAATGGATGTACAATCGTAAAATGAACTCTATATATATAAGGCACAGACCATAAACGGTGAAACATTATAAAAAATAAAAAATAAAAAAACCTCAAATTTGGTTAACTATTTGAAAGGCAAATTAGTACACACCTAATCTTTAAATAATAAAAAATTAAAACTAATTCAAGCCCATTAACTAGCAGTTAACACTATTTCAATTTTTCTTTCATATGTCTTCTTTTGTTTTTAATGTGTATTTACTCTAACGCTTAGTTATCAAAGAAAGTGATTTTTATCAAAATAATCAAGGCTTATTTATGAATATGCCCCCTATGCTTTCAAAATAGTCTCAGATTACCACCTATTCTTTGAAATGTCATAATATACCACCTATACATTCAATAAGTGTCTCATGTTAGCTATTCCGTCATATTTGAGGGAAGTTTTATTAGTTGATGTGGCCCCCACTTATTTTCAATCTCTTAACAAGGGAGAGGAAGTGTTAGTCAGGTTGAGAAAATGGGGGATTTGGGAGAATGGTTCAAGGTTGAGGGAATTTCAAATTTGGGAATCTGGAGGTTCATATTTGGGAGAAAATGAGGGATTTGGTCGAAAATGGGGAATTTGATTTGGGGATTTCAGATTTGGGAGAAGGAATAGGGTTCACACTGACTGAATTGAAGAAGACATAGAAACAAATTCCCTATTCCTTCCCCATTTTCTCCCAAATCTGAAATCCCCAAATCAAATTCCCTATTTTCTCCCAAATCCCTACTTATGTGAACCTCTAGATGCTCCCAAATTTGAACCTCCACCTCATAGATTCCTAAACCGTAACCTTCTTCTCCCAAATTCCCCCTTTTCTCCCAAATTCCCTATTTTCTCAACCTAACTAACCCTTCCTCTCCCTTGTTAAGAGCTTGAAAATAAGTGAGGGCCACATCAAGTAACAGAACTTCTCTCAAATCTAACGGAATTGCTTACATAAGACGCTTAATGAAAGTGTATGTGGTATATTGAGACATTTCAAAGAACATGTGGTAATCTGGGACTACTTTGAAAACACAGAGGGCATATCCATAATTAAGCCAATAATCAATGTCAAAGGAGCACTATTTGATTTCTCCCGCATAGTAAAAAAAACAAAACAAAACAAAAAACAAAAAAACAAAAGTCAATCGCCAGCGCTTAAGCGTGTGCCAAGAGGTAGTCGGTAATTGAAATTTAAAATGTCTAAGAAAAACAAACCTAGAGTTAGCAACAAATTAGCACTATCCGCAATCCGAATGCTCAGTACTCCACTAAAGCCATACAACAACTACCTACGAAGACTGGAGAAATAAAGCCAGAAATAAAGATCGATGTATATATATTTATGTTGTAAAATGAGAGAAATTGAACAAGCAAAAGAAGAAAAGCAATGGAACCGGAGAAAGTAAACAAACAGGCCCTTAATCCCCAAAATAAATAAAGAATATTACAAAAGTTACGAACAAGAGTTTTCCTACTAAGGTGTAAAGGCACTTGTGTTTTGCTCACCCAACCAAAAAAAAAAAATAGTAAAGAAAATAAAGAAAAACTAAAGTGTTAATTAGGCAATCACAAACATTGCAATTTTCGCACACAACAATTATATACTATGTCATACATACACAAAAATACAAGTCCGAGAATGAGTCCTCCTACCTGAAATCCAATGTTGATGCCTCACTTGCATTCTGCATCTTTGAACTCAAATTGTTCTTGCTTGGGCAACTGAATCCTAGTCCAACATTTCAAAAATGTTACTAAAAATCCTTATTTGCAATTTAGTTGTTATAACTAGCTTTAATTACTCTTTAGTCCTCACACTTGTCAATAATTTCACTTTTGTCCTTATACTTTCCTTTATTTTCACTCTGGCCCCTATACTTTTTCGAATACATTTCAGTCTTCAGACTTATCCATAATTTCACTTTGGTCCTTATATTTTCCTTTATTTTCACTTTGGCACTTATACTTATTTTAAATTATCAAGGCAGAAAACCCAGACATCAAACAAAAAATTTAAAGAAACGAATTATCCAACATCTTTTCTTTCTACTTCAATTAATCAAACCCAGAAAAACCAAAAAACTATATTAAACCAAACAAACCCAACAACCTCTTACTATTCTTCTTCTTCAATCACATTTCCTGAAAAACTTAAATTAGCAGAGATAATAAGCAAAACCAGCCGTGAAACTGAGATGGGATCCATAGAAACCAAAGAGACCCTCCGAGTCGAGGTCCCTAATCTCGTTTCTCTCCACTAGCCCAATCAATCATCCTAAAAAAATCCGTAAATTAGAACTCAAAAAGCCAATCCCCAGCTACCCAATCCCCATCCCTCTGTCTATGTCTCTCTCTGCCCCTAAATCTACCATCTGCACCCAAGATTCGAGCCCTCTCTTGCTGCTTCCACCGCCAACCTTAGCCCAACAAAAACCAACATTAGAGATCAAGGAGCAGCCGATGAAAATGATAATTTCTTGAACCTCATGCACCATTTGTGACCAAACCCAATGCTTTCCCCATGAACTATATAGAAAGTTATAAAATTTAATATTGTAGCTTCCAAAAAATATATTTTAAAATTTAATAGGGTAAAGTCATTTTCCCCTATGAGAATTGACCCCCAATACTTTCTTCTTTTCTTTTTTTCTAAAAAACTAAGGATATGAACTATAGGAAAATAGCCAATTTACCTCCTACCATTAAAAATTTCAAACTCCATTCATTTTTCTGTTAAAAATTAGGCCAAATTCTTCAATTTAAAAGGTAAATTAGCAGCATAAGAAATATATAAAAAAAAACAAATGACCTCCAATGCCACCCATTTGCTAATTTTAACTAAAAATATCATCCCTTTCTAATTTTTGTACAACTACAACCTATAAATATAAAATTATTGTCCACTTATTGGACCTATATCAGTTTTTCAGAAATTGCTCTCTCTCTAACTCGCTCTATCTCTTCGACCGTCTCTCTCCCTCGTACCTCTCTCTGCTCAACGACAATCATCTTTCTCCCTCAACAGTGGCTGTCTGCGTTCTCTCTTCCTCTCTAAGCGCTTTATCTCTCCACCGCCGCCCATGACCACCACCACTGCTGTTTCTCCCACTCTCGCGAAATCCATCCCTGTGTCAATTTCTCAACAAAAAAACTCAATCTTTATCCCCTATCTAGGGTTATCTAGTCTTACAAGTCCAACCCAGAAAAATAAAAGCTTAGCCACTCCCTAAGCCATCCAAGCTTAACTCCATAGTTCACATCCACGAGGTACTGTTCACATTCCTTTTCTTAGAAATTTGGGGTTTTTGTGAATTTAGTTTATAGTGTATAGATTTGTATGAAATTGGTTTAGGGGTTTCTTCCAAATTGGTTTAGGGTTTTAGGGTTTTAGGGTTTTAGGGTTTAGAGGTTGCTTTGAAATTGGTTAGGATTTGTTTTGTGCCCAGAAGATTGTGACTTTGTTGAAAGTTCGTAAATGGAAAAGGCACTGTTCACAGAAATCAAATGCAAAAGATTGTGACTTTGTTGAAAGTTTGTGCCCAGAAGATTTGTGCATTTGTGCTTTCTCTGTTTGAAAGCATGGTTTTATCTATTTTTTTTATTTCCGGGATTGTTATCTAATTTCTTTATACATCATCTGCTGCTCGAAACATCATAATGCAGATGAAGCATCTCAGGGAAACTCTTTACTCAGTTCTTCTTTTCCAAGTTTGTGTTTCATTTAGTAATTGCAACAATTGGGTGTGCCAATTGTCAACAAATTTATTTAAAGCAATGTTGACTTGCTTGATCTCCGATTTTATTCAATTTTGTACTCTATTTTGGTGTAATCTTTGATGTAGGATATATCCTTTTTCGACAGAGAAGAAGCTTGGTGATTTGACAAGGCACTTGGGGCGATTGTCAACGATTATCTCTTGTTATTGCGAATGATATTAGTTTGATCTTACGCAATGTTCTTCAGGTTGTGGTTCTTACCCTTCCCCTCCCCAAATGTGCATTTGATTTTTTAATAGTCTAGTCTAAGTTATGCTTTTCTATATTCGTGGATAGGTGCACGATCAATTTGTGATATTATCTCGGCCTCTCGCATTATCAACATTGTTTATCTGCTGTGTGTTATCTATGATTTTTCTTCTTTATGGATAGTAATCTTCTTTACCTTCTTTCTACTTTATATCTGATTTGGATTTTTCGAAGCTTGAGGTTATTTATACCGCAAAGTTCTGCTATAACAATAAATGAAGAAGTGATATATTTGATTATTTTATATTTTATAACAATATATAGGTACCAAAAGAAAGCTGCAAAGTTAGTCCAAGACTTCACTGCTGGTGCCAATGAAGTATAGACAGACTATAGATCCAAAATGCTCCAAAATTTATGTTAATCTTCTTTGGATTGATCACTTTCCTATTTGAATGTAGGCTGCGCAAGAAACATTTTCCTTGATGAGAACTGTCCGGGTTTATGGAACTGAAAGAAAAGAATTTGGAAGGTGTATATTTTACTATTAATTTCCTGTTAGGCATTTTCTTTTTACTGCCGTCTTTCTAATAAACATAGCACAAGAAAATCTGAGAATTCTGACACCTAAAGCATGCATCTTATGTGATATTAGGTTCAAGCAATGGCTAGTCAAAGTTGCTTTTGTAAACATTCGAGAGAGTGTGGCTTATGGATTCTGGTGTGTGAGTTTCAGTACTCTTTATCGTTCAACGCAGGTTTGGCTCTTTTTTAGTTAACTATCATAAGGTATTGGGCTTAAGTTGTTGGTTTTCTGAAGTGAGAAAGGAAAATGTCTCAAGTTATTACATTTAAATGAAAATCTATTATTTGACTCCACTTTGTCAAATCACATCTACAGATTATTGCAGTGGTGTTGGGAGGAATTTCAATTATGAGTGGTCATGTATCAGCTGAGCAACTAAGTATGTACTGTATTGTGAGTGGTTAATTTATGCAACTTGGAGGGTCACAGAAAATTCATTTCTCCAAACATATGAAAGCTGCAGTTTTTCTTGAAGTTTACTAAAGATACTATTTTGTTTCGATTAAGCTACTTTTACTTTGAAGTATGGATAATCACAATGATTTAGAGGAAAAGAAAAGAAAAAATAAAAAGAGGAAGGGATATGACAATGAAAAGTGACAGGAAAAGGAAGAAAGTGACTAATCTATAATGTAAAGTTTTTCCTTATATACTTATGTTCTGGTTTTTAAAAGCTTGGCTTTATGGTATAAGTTGCACAATGACCTTGCATCTACACTGGTATGTATAGAAAAGACTAAGTTTATTTATTTATTATCAACAAAACGGACAATTTTACCCGGTATTTAATTTGAAGCTATTTGTTTCCTCCAGGAACAACGTGCTATACTTGAGAATGAAATGTTGTGCAGACAGGTAAACAACATTCTTCTTGCTAATGAAAATTTGATCAGTTTCTGACATTTACTTCCCTGTGAGTGATTTGTATATTATGTAATGTATCTGTTATGGCCTATACTTATATTGTAGGATGAGGAGCTTCGGTGTTTATTTCCACAAACTGACCATGCAGTCCCATCCTATCTGGAATATTATCCGGTGGAAAAAGAGAAATCCCTTGTAAACCATGGTGTCACAAACCCAGATTTGGTCAGCAATTTTGCATTTGAGAATGGAGATTCTGACATCACCCTGCATTTAGGGTACTATTCTGTCCTTATTAACGAAATCACCTTCAAATAAACTGCAAAACTGTTGTTGCTTATTGTTTCTTGTGCATCCTAGGCTACTTAATAGATTTAGATAATATTTCCGAGTTGCCTAGCCCATTGCTCAAAATTTTAGGGAGAGGTAGAGGGAAGCAAAGTAAAGTGTTAAAAGTTTATTACTGGTGAAATAAGTATATAGTACTTATCCATACTGTGAGTAAAATTGATTACTACTAGAAAACTCATCTATGATAAACAGTCATATTGTTTGGCTGATTACAGGGTGGACTAATCTGGCTCCCACAGGAGGGATTATGTTCCTTCTTTTGCAACTACGCTTTTCACAGGACCTTACAGGGCTCCCTAGCTATAGGTTCACTTGATTTTGTAGCCTTTTATTTTGCTATGATCTTATTTAGCTTCTCTAAGAGAGACATAGAGCTGCGATAGACAGATACCAAAGAGAAAGAGAGATGTGCCAAAGAGAGAGCTGAGTGAGCTAAGAGAGAACAAAATTTCTGAACATGTCAAAAATCAGCAATAAGTGGACAATAATTATATTTTTATAGGTTGATATTGTAATACTATTGCTATTGTATTGTGGTTATATTGCTCTAATATTGCCTCTATAGTGTACATATATTGGCCTAATATTGCTATTATATCGTATGTCAATGGCCATTTGGTCTAATAACAGAGTCTCCACTTCATTGAAAGTAATCCTGAATTCAAATCTCATGGACACGACAATTGTTATCCATCCTTATATTAGCATGAATTGATGTTGACCTTTGAAATGATAGTTGGAGTTGCACATCGATTCATATTCAAAAGGAACGTAATTCTCTCCCTCAATGAATCTGATAGTATGCGGGTCCTATATTTTCGTTTCACCATTGGCCATCCATACACGGAATCTGTTAGCCGATCTAAGATGCACACTTGTAGTGCAGGTTAGTGATTTTATATGCATGTTTAGCTTAAATATGTGTATGGTAGACAATAGAGAAGAGTTTAGTGTAAATATTTTTGTAAATAATTATTCTTTGTTTGGTACAGGTCTGGTGGATAAGTTTCTTTTAGTATATCAGCATGGTTGAAGTTTCCATGTATTTTTTTATTCTTCTATTTTTAATTCTTGACTTTATCTTCAATATTAACTTTCAGCTGCTCTATCTCTCTCTGTCTCTCATGAATTTTTCTTTTTGTTTAATGGTTCTCTCTTTCTTTTTGCTGTAGATAACCTGTTGTTGCTGATATTGCTACACGGGAGGAGAATAGAACAGCTTGGAAAAAGTGCAAGAAGGTAGAGCTAACTCATACAACGAAGAAAAATTGATGAAGTTAAGATCAAATTAGTAGAATTTGTGAGCTCTCCATTATTTATAATTATAGGTAGGAAGTATGTATGTAATAGAGCAAAGATTGGTTGACTATGTAATAACAATTGAATTTTCAAGTTTTATGAAAGAAATAATTTTTACTTCGCAGGATAGTATTGTTAGGGTTCGGTGGCGATTTATTTTCCATGTCTAAATTGTAGTCTGTAATGGATGTGTGTGTATTGTATGTAGATTGACTTAATATTTCTGTCCTATTGCATGTGTATTGTACTAATATTGCCTATGTATTGTATACATATTATATGCATATTGCCATTGTATTGCATGTATATTGTGATGCTATTGCTGTCGTATTGCGATTATATTGCCCTAATATTGATTCTCTAATGTACGTATATTGGCCTAATATTGCTATTATATTGTATGTATATTGACTACAGCTCATCAATGGGTTTACGGTTTAAGCCATACTTCATTCAAAAAAAAGAAGAGGAGGAGAAAGAAACAACATGCCTTTCAAAAACAGGCAGTCAAGTGCATTATAATTGCACCATAAGACATTGTAAGAAATTATTTTAAAAAATAATAACAACTAAAAAATAATTTACAAAAAAAGGAAGGTATGAATAAAGAGATAGAGAGCAAGAGAGCGAGTAGGGGGAGAAAAAGACAGAACGAAGCTAGAGAGAGAGACAGAGAGAGAAAGAGCTGCGCTGTAGAAAGAGAGCAAAGAGAGAGACAGAGAGTTGCACTACAGAGAGACAGAGAGATAGCCAAGAGAGAGACAGAGAGCTGCGATAGACATATACCAAAGATAAAGAGAGATGTGCCAGAGAGATTGAGCTGAGTGAGCTAAGAGAGAACAAAATTTCTGAACATGTCAAAAACCAGCAATAAGTGGACAATAATTATATTTTTATATGTGATATTGTAATACTATTGATATCGTACTGTGGTTATATTGCTCTAATATTGCCTCTATAGTGCACATATATTGGCATAATATTGCTATTATATTGTATGTCAATGGCCATTTGGTCTAATAACAGTCTCCACTTCGTTGAAAGTAATCTTGAATTCAAATCTCATGGGCACGACAATTGTTATTCATCCTTATATTAGCATGAATTGATGTTGACCTTTGAAATGATAGTTGGAGTTGCACATCGATTCATATTCAAAAGGAAATTAATTCTCTCCCTCAATGAATCTTCGTTCAAAAGAAGGCAGCTATCAAATATTGGGTACAAAAATGCAAGATCCACAGTAAATTAATTTGCCACAAACCACATATTACAAAACCGGGATGATTTTTGGCATGCTTGAAAAGACAAGGGCCAAATACAAAAGAAAAGAAAATCCATTCAAGCTTCTCACTAAACATGGCTCAAGCACTCGACCATGGTTTCAATCTAAATCTACCCAACAAGGGCATACCACATGTCCATCGTAACAGAAGAGTGGCATTTACAAAGCATGAACTGCAATATGTTTCTTTTTCTCCTAAACAAAATTGTTACTAAAATGGAACAAAAGATCCATGTAGCTGCAAATGGGCTGGGCTGCCGTAAAAAGGGCAAACTGATGAAATTGTCCCCTTTGCCTGAGTTCGAAAATTAAGCCCCAAAATACTTCGAAATGGTAGTAGAGCCCTAGGGAGTATTTTGGTTACCTTCACCAACCAAAATAATGGCAGCTTACAGATAATTTATGCATGCTTACAGATAAAATTTTAAGCTTGGCATGAGAGGCATGTGGCATGAGAGCAAAATCAACATGAGTTTAGCACTTAGAGGAAATTTAGGCTTTCTTAGAGGGAAAAAAGGGAAGTGTTAAGGTGAGAAAAGAGAGATTTTGTAAGAGATTTGGCTAGGAAGAGAGAAATGAAGAACAATGCTCTTCTGGCAGCTTGACAGATACTCTGTTTGCTAGAAGAGAAGAATGGAGAATATGGTGAGCAGTGCTAGACTGCTGGGTTTTTGCAAGTTAGAGAGAAAGCTTGCTCTCCAGTGTGGGTTGTTTTTGTTGGGTAGAAGAGGCCTCATTTTATAGGCGCTGGAAATCATCCCTTCCCAAGAAACCCTAATGGTTTCTACCCATTTTGGCTAAGCTTTTCCCTTCCTTTCTCTTCTCCTCCCCTGGCTTTTCCTATCTTGGTGAAATTTCCTCTGTTTATTAGCACAAAATCAGGAACTTTGGGAGCTCAAGGCCCCATTTTCCCACTGTCTCAAAGGATGATTTCCATTCCCACCATTTCTTTTATTGCTTTCTTCTCTCTTTTCCATGGCCAAGTCTGATGGGAAAAGGAGTTGGGAAATATATGTTGGTTCAAAGGGTGTTTCTGGCAGCTCACAGGCTAATATTCTTTGGTTCCTTGAATGTTTCTTGCTTGGAACTTGCTCCCCCCATGTCTGAAGGTTTTGTTTAATGAACCTGCAGACCTTCTCTACGTGGCTTCTATTTTTCTAGCAAAGGGCTGAGGCTTTTGTGGGCTTATTGTGAAGCTTTGTATGGGCCAAGGTAGTTCATTAAATAAGTGGGCTATATTGTTAAATATTGGGCTTTTGAGTCAATAGGCTATTTGGGGCTATTTGGGTTATTTAGGCTATTTCTTTTCCTCTTGTGCTCACCCACATGTTTGGGCCTAAGAAATGGGCTTGAGTCTTGAGGCTCCCAAGCAACCCGAGACTTTCATCCATACCACAACCCACTCAAGCAAGCCCCGGGCATTCGAGTGGCTTGGGCCCACTTAGGCTTGTAGCGTGGTTGGGTGTGTAATAATGATTTCCTGCTTGGCATGACATGGCATGTCGCTTGGCATGGCACATCGCTTGGCATGCTTTTTATTATACTTGATGGGATAATTAGCATGGATTTGCAGGGCCGATATATTCTAGCATGACGAATTATTTATGTAGCATGGCATGTGGATTGCAACTCGCATGTGGCGGGTTTTTGTGTACTCCGCTTTACGCCTTTCCTTGATAGAGTGTCATTTTGGGCCGATAATTTATTCGGGCCCGACCGTGAATTTTTTGGGCCTCAACAATCCCTAACATAGAACAATACAAGCAAAGATAGTCAATTGTCATACACACAAAATTAGTCCTCATCCATCCCTGCAAGCGGATCTCTTACTAGGGCCACCTGCTGGTTTTGCCATTATAATCTACAAGATAGTCAAAGCATTGTCAAGTTTTCCGCCTTATGTGTGCCCAAAGTTAGAACAAGTAAGCCAAGAGAATATAATAAAACTAAACTTATACGTATCAAGTCTAAAAGAACAAATAATGTATAATAAGTAGGACCCTTTTTGCCAAAACAAAGCATATTGGATCCATATCAGCAAAGCAATAAGAATTGTCCAATTTGGAAATCTCCAACTCAATCACCAATGTCATAAATCAATATTAATAACAATTTCACGAATCAAGCACAATCTTGGATACTGCACTTCTGTTTCTTTCTGCAGTTTTATCTTGACAATTTCTGTTTCTTTCCCCTTCTCTTTTCAAATTGCACAAGAAAAAGAAAAGGCCCCAACTTGTTTATTGTATTGTTATTGCCTTTTTATTGCTCGTGTATTGTCACTGTATTGCTCGTTTATTGCTACCTTATTGTTTTTGTATTGCATGTCTGCTACCACTTCATAATTTATGTGCCATTGCTTTTGTATTGCTTTTTGGTTGGTTTTCTTAATTAATATAATTTCTTGCAGGGGAAGCAACTATGAGTTTGATTTATTAAAAGGATGTGACGTCATTAATGGAATCACATTCTTACAATAATAAATAATAAATAATAAATAAATAAGCAATAATGGAATCACATTCTTACACCAATAGCTGAACACGAATCAATCATATTGAAGAGATGCATATACGGTGCTTCTTGTACCTTATTTATATGATAATGAATAATGATCCAGCATTTTCCTTTACAAAATAAACTTACACAATCAAGCGTTTCCTTTTACAAAATATTCTTATAAGTTCCTTCACAAGACAGACTTGAAAAAACTAGTGACAACAAAAAAATATAAGTGTAATAACCAGGCAATACCACAACACCACAATGACAATATGATGACAATACAAATGCAATACGGAAGCAATACAATGGCAATACAAAAACTCCACATTCCCACTACATATTCATAATCTACACAACATATTACAAAAAGGACACGACGTCCTTAATGGAATCACGTTTTACACTCCTGCAACGTCAAAATACCCTCAAGCACGGAATGGGTGGCGGAGAGGCTTTTGTAAAAGTTGAGGATGTAAAAGATGTTCTTGACTTGAAGGTGGATTAGTTACTGGCCAAAGGCTTCTTAGGAAATTATTTTCCTTTCGCAACTCTCCAAGAGCTAATCCGACCTGAGGAAAAAATAGAGTCAGAGATACATAGGCATAACCAGTAACACCAGAGAACTCAGATAAATCACCAATATAATTGTCCTTCATAGATTAGGCCTAACTCTATTTCAACACCTTAACATGTTGGTGGCAAGTGGTTTGAGCTCCAACCACTTCGTGAAATTAACCAAAATAAAAACCATTCTCCAAAATTGATACTTTCTCTTCCGAAATTAGAAAACTAACAATTTTGCTAAAGAGAATTTTATCTTTTTCTGCATGAGTAAACAGTGCGGATTGAGATGACTGAGATGAAGGTTTATTTATCTTCCTCTATTCAAAAAATAACAATCATATCTATTTTTGGATAGTGATTTATATTTTGGGTCATTTGAGCATAGAATCCTTCAAGATTTGAGTATAGTTATGATAATTCTTTGTGATGTTCTGAGACCAAAATTGAACTTCATAATTTAACCCAATTATTTCATAGAAGTGAAAGACACATACCCTGACAGTGACATAACCAGCTGGTATCAGACCTTTCCTTATCCTTGTGATGTATCTTTGGAGAAGCACTCATCAATTATTGACTGCCTGAAAGGTAAGGAAAGGTTATTGAGATCGAGATATGGAGCTTTGCATGTTAATGTTAAGGATTGAAGTGGAATTAACAATTAAACACCAGCAACTAAGATTTATTACTTGTTTAAAACACTTTCTTCATCAGGCTGGACTTCCACTGCAAATTCTTCAATCGCAGCTTTGACTGCATTCTCATCTCCAGAGTTTAAGCTTATCAAATGCTTCTCTAGATCAGATAATTTATGATGAACAAAAACAGTTCAATAGCAAATTTTAGTTTGACATAGTAACTATGAAGAAGAATTATATCAAAGAATCTAATAATAATGGATATGTATAATGCAGTCTCTTAGCTTTGCAGATCACTTAGAGGGGCAAATCTTGTGAGCTAATACTTCCGAGACTTGGTTTCAGAGGAAGAAAATTATAGGGAAGGAATGAGAAAATCACCTCAAGAGGGACAAAATGGGTTGCCAATCCAGCTGCAACCAATTCCTTACCATTCAATCTTGCTCCTGTTAAGGCAAAGAACTCCCCTGCTTTCCCCACACAATACCAATCAATTTCAGTAAAATCCAGGAAAAACTATTTTCCTCTATATTTGCATGCTTACCAAGATGCCCAGGAAGATGGGATACATATGAGAAACCACAATCAGTATGAAAGCCAATACTAGCTTCCGGAGTTGCAAATACCTATCATGAAATACACCACAGAAAATTTTGATGTCATTATGCAGAGATAGATATCAAGCTAGAAAACACTAAAGATAGATATCAAGCCAGAAAACCAATCAATTTTGATGTCATTGTGCATTTTGGATCTATAGTCTGTCTATACTTCATTGGCACCAGCAGTGAAGTCTTGGACTAACTTTGCAGCTTTCTTTTGGTACCTATATATTGTTATAAAATATAAAATAATCAAATATATCACTTCTTCATTTATTGTTATAGCAGAACTTTGCGGTATAAATAACCTCAAGCTTCGAAAAATCCAAATCAGATATAAAGTAGAAAGAAGGTAAAGAAGCTTACTATCCATAAAGAAGAAAAATCATAGATAACACACAGCAGATAAACAATGTTGATAATGCGAGAGGCCGAGATAATATCAGCAAATTGATCTGCACCTATCCCAATATAGAAAACTGTAAGTTAGACTAGACTATTAAAAAATCAAATGCACATTTGGGGAGGGGAAGGGTAAGAACCACAACTCTGAAGAACATTGCATAAGATTAAACTAATATCATTCGCAATAACAAGAGATAATCGTTGACAATCTGCCCCAAGTCTGCTTGTCAAATCACCAATTGCTTCTCTGTAAAAAGGATATATCCTACATCAAAGATTACACCAAAATAGAGTACAGAATTGAATAAAATCGGAGATCAAGCAAGTCAACATTGCTTTAAATAAATTTGTTGACAATTGGCACACCCAATTGTTGCAATTACTAAATGAAACACAAACTTGGAAAAGAAGAACTGAGTAAAGAGTTTCCCTGAGATGCTTCATCTGCATTATGATGTTTCGAGCAGCAGATGGTGTATAAAGAAATTAGATAACAATCCTGGAAATAAAAAAAATAGATAAAACCATGCTTTCAAACAGAGAAAGCACAAATGCACAAATCTTCTGGGCACAAACTTTCAACAAAGTCACAATCTTTTGCATTTGATTTCTGTGAACAGTGCCTTTTCCATTTACGAACTTTCAACAAAGTCACAATCTTCTGGGCACAAAACAAATCCTAACCAATTTCAAAGCAACCTCTAAACCCTAAAACCCTAAACCAATTTGGAAGAAACCCCTAAACCAATTTCATACAAATCTATACACTATAAACTAAATTCACAAAAACCCCAAATTTCTAAGAAAAGGAACGTGAACAGTACTGTGGATGTGAACTATGGAGTTAAGCTTGGATGGCTTAGGGAGTGGCTAAGCTTTTATGTTTCTGGGTTGGACTTGTAAGACCAGATAACCCTAGATAGGGGATAAAGATTGAGTTTTTTTGTTGAGAAATTGACACAGAATGGATTTCGCGAGAGTGGGAGAAACAGAGTGGTGGTGGTCATGGAGCGACGATGGAGAGATAAAACGCTGAGAGAGGAAGAGAGAACGCAGACAGCCACTGTTGAGGGAGAAAGATGATTGTTGTCGAAGAGAGAGAGGTACACGAGGGAGAGAGACGGTCGAAGAGATAGAGCGAGTTAGAGAGAGAGAGAGAGAGCAATTTCTGAAAAACTGATATGGGTACAATAAGTGGACAATAATTTTATATTTAGGAGACTTTGAAAAACACAAAGGAAAGAGAAAATTTGTAAAAGAAGCCAAAATGGACAAAATTGCCCTTATTTATTTTTGGATTTCCTAAGAAATCCTTTACATTTGCATGTCTTTGATTTGAAAGTTGAGAGGTTTTTCTTCATTTTTTAAAAAGCTTTGGCTTTTTCCAAAAGTGAAATTTTTTTTTTGGCTAAAACCTAAATTTACTTTTATTTATAGGTTGTAGTTGTACAAAAATTAGGAAGAGATGGTATTTTTAGTTAAAATTAACAAATGAGTGGCATTGGAGGTCATTTCCCAAAATTAATGCCTAGTCTCACCCCAAAAAGTAACTGAGAAGAATTACCTCCCTCATGAGCCTATCCTCTCCCTGGTCAGTGATGGATGAACCACCATTTGTCTTCAACCCAAAATTTTCTGCTGAGATTAGAATTAAATATCTTTCTTTCTGGCAGAGCCTGGTTGATGAAATTGACTGAATCAAAGCTTAAATTAATAGTTTATTTAAAATTGGACCTTGAATTGCGTATAATATATTGCATGACAACTTGACAGCTTGAAAGCTATGCCAACAACCATGATACACATGTTTTAGTTAGTCCTCACAAGTCACATATTCTGTCTTTCTATCTTTCATTGAGGACCCTCTCTCTCTCTCTCTCTCTCTCTCTCTCTCTCTCTCATTTCCTCAGAAACCTAAACTGCAGCCATGCCTTTGGGACGAGCATTTGAATCTGCTTCTGTAAACCTGTTGCTTAACAAGTTGGCTACCCAGGATGTAATAGATTTTTTCCTCAAGTGGGAACCCGATGGATCCCTATTAGGAAAGCTCAAGACGAACCTACTAATAATTCATGCAGTTCTCAATCATGCTGAGGAGAGGCAAATCAAAGACTTACATGTCAAAGCTTGGATTGAGGAGGTCAGAGTTGCAGCTTATGATGCTGAGGACATTGTGGCTGAGATCGCCAATGATGCTCTTGAATCACAAAACAGCAAAAACAAGGTATTGAACTTTGTCTGTGACTCTTTCAATACAAATGAAATAGTCAAGGAAAAGCTGGACTTTAAGATGAAAGACATTGGTAATGCTCTTAATCCCTTTCGGGAACGTGTTGAGCCAAAAATGAAAAAGATCATAGAAAGACTAGATGAAATTGCAAAACAAAAAGATATTCTTCGTTTGAGAGAAGATGTTGGTGGGGTATCATTCGGGGTTGATAGATTGCCAACAACTCCAATGGTTAATGAATCTCATGTTTATGGCAGAGAGTTTGATAAGGAGGAGATAATTAAGTTGCTGGATTTGGGCAAGGAAAATGATGATAAGGTTTCCATAATTCCAATTGTCGGCATGGGAGGTATTGGAAAGACAACACTTGCTCAAATTGTGTACAATGATGACACCGTGGCTAGGCATTTTAATTTGAAAGCGTGGACTTGTGTATCTGATTCATTTGATGTCGTCAGGATAACAAAAACACTTGTTGAGTCTGCCACAAAGAAAACTTTGAGCACAAACAATCTGGAATTAATTCAAGAAGATCTGAAAAGATTATTGAACAAAAGGAAATTTCTGCTGGTTTTGGATGATGTCTGGAATGAGAAGTACGAAAGTTGGGACGAGTTACGAGTACCTTTCACAGTTGGTGCTCCAGGGAGTAGAATTATAATCACAACACGCTCTCAAAAAGTTGCATCACTTGTGGGCACTGTTCTACCTTACCATTTGAAGGCACTGTCGGAAAATGATTGTCTGTCATTATTTGAACAAATTGCGTTTGAAAACAGGAATTTAGATGCCTGTCCAAACTTGAAAGCGATTGGAAAGAAAATAGTAGAGAAGTGTAAAGGGTTGCCTTTGGCAGCAAAGGCACTTGGGGGTCTCCTGCACGCTGAACCTCAACCGGATGAGAGTTTTTGGAATGACATCTTGAATAGCAAAATTTGGGAACTGCCAGACAACAACATTCTACCAGCTCTAAGGTTAAGCTACTATCACCTCCCTGGGATTTTGAAGCGATGCTTTGCATATTGCTCAATGTTTCCTAAGGACTATGAATATGACAGAGAGATGCTAATCATGTTATGGATGGCAGAGGGTTTTGTGCAGGAGCCGGAGGGAAATAAAAGAATTGAAGATGTAGCTGGAAAGTATGTTTCTGAATTATTATCAAGGTCCTTCTTCCAACAATGCATCAATGACAAGTCACGATTTATGATGCACGATCTCATCCATGATCTAGCTCAATCTGTTTCTGGAAAAACATTTTTCAGGTTGGAGGAAAATGCAGAGAATAATAGCGAGCCCACAAAAACCCGTCACTTATCATACATTCGTAAACTTGAAGATGTATTTCAGAAATTTGAGCCATTCAGCAAAGTTGAGTCTTTGCGAACCTTTCTACCATTAGACCCACTGCAAGGGTTCAATCTGAGCAGATTAACCCCAAAGGTTCCTCATGATATGATGCCAAAACTTAGATTCTTGCGTGTGCTATCCTTTAGTGGTTATCTCATAGCTAAGTTGCCAGATTCAATTGGCAATTTGAAACATCTTAGGTACCTCAATCTATCTTATTGTGAAATAAAAGAGTTGCCTGAGTCAACAAGCAACCTATACAATCTGCAGACATTGATATTATTTCGATGCGTATCTCTTACCACGCTGCCTACAGATATGGGAAACCTAAGGAATTTACGGCATCTCAATATTCTAGGAACTAGGCTGAAGAGTATGCCTCTGAGAATGGGAAGATTGATTAACCTTCAAACACTCTCAGATTTTGTTGTGGGGAAACACATTGGATCAGGGATAGCAGAGTTAAAAGACTTGTCACATCTTCGAGGTTCACTTTCCATTTCTGGTTTGCATGAAGTCAGTGTTGGGGATGCAATTCAGGCGAAAATGCAGGTTAAGCAACACCTTGATGAACTAGTTATGGAATGGAGCAGTGATGATGATTCGCGAAATGAACAAATTGAGACAGATGTATTGGATGCATTACAGCCTCATGAAAACCTGAGTAAACTCACCATTAGCTACTACGGTGGTACAAAATTTCCAAGTTGGATGTGTGATCCTATATTCACTGGCATGGTATACCTGCATCTCAAAGGTTGCGCAAAATGCACATCTTTACCATCCCTTGGCCAACTGCCTTCTCTTAAAGATCTTGTAATTGAAGCAATGGATGGAATAAATCATGTCGGACTTGATTTTTATGGGGATGGTGATGCTTCTACAATTCCTTTTCCGTCTTTGGAAACTTTGAAATTTGAGAACATGAAAGAGTGGGAGGAATGGTCATCTTTAGAAGATGGAAGACTTCAAGGATTTCCTGGCCTTCGTGAGCTTTCTTTATTCAGATGTCCGAAGTTAAGAAAGTTCTCTCATGGATTTGCTTCCCTGAAAAAACTGCGCATCAAGTATTGTGGGGCTTTGACTAGTTTTTCTCATCATCCTGAACTTGGAAACTTAGAACCTGTACAATTCCCTAGCCTTCAACAGCTTGTTCTTGTAGGTTGCAAAGAGCTTGAAGATCTTCCTGTTACCCTGCCTTCATTGGAAGGTCTTGAGATAGATGGTTGCGAAAAATTGGCTGCACTTCCAAGGCTAATGGGACTTTGTACATTGTCTGTGTTAGATTCTAATGCTGAATTACTGGGATGTATGAATGAACTAACCTCACTGACCTCTCTGCACTTGAATCATATTTCACACGTCAAGTCACTGCCTGAGGGCTTTATACGACATTCCACAAAGCTTGAAGAATTGAGTCTTGATAGCTTTTCTGAACTTAATCAGTTGTCAAATGAGCAAGTTGGACTGACAGATCTTGCATCCCTCCAACGCTTGACAATCTCCAATTGTCCTCAATTTGTTGCTTTTCCCAATGAAGCTGATAAGCTGCCTCCTGTGCTTAACTATTTGAGTTTAAAACATTCGGAGAGCCTATTGAAGTTTCCAGATGAGCTTTACAAACTTAAGTTTCTTACAGAGTTGAGGATTGAATGGTGTCCAAAGATTGAATCATTTCCAGATACAGGGTTTCCCTCCATGCTTAAGCGTCTTGTAATCGGTGAGTGTGGCGGTCTTAAGAGCCTTCCGAGGGAGGTGTTACACAACAACAATTGTCTTGAGTATTTGGACATACATAAATGTTCCTCTTTGATATCATTTCTTGAGGAAGGAAACTTGCCTGCTACTCTGAAACATATGAAAGTTTACTACTGCAAAATTCTAACATCACTGCCTGGGGGTTTAATGATCAAAGACAACATGACTCTTCAGTTTTTGGAGATAGACAACTGCCCCTCTCTCATGTCCTTCCCAAGTGGTGAATTACCCACAACACTAGAGCGTCTTGAGATTGGTGATTGCTCAAAACTCCAGACCTTACCATTCAACCTTGTCAACCTCGTAAATCTTGAGACCTTGGAAGTAATTAGATGCCCCCTTCTTGAGCATTTTCCAGTGGGTGGGTTGCCAACCAACATGAAGTCAGTTAGAATTTCTGAATGTGAGAAGCTCAAGTCCCTACCTGAGTTTATTTACAAACTCAAACGGCTTCAAAAATTGGAGATATCTTTTTGTCCAAGTCTCATATCCTTGCCAAAGTCGGGACTGCCCACCAATTTAAGATTACTGACAGTTACAGATTGTGAAATGCTTAATCCTGTAGATGAGTGGAAACTTCACAAACTCAAATCTCTTCATGATCTCACCATTGGTGGATTTCCTGGCCTCGTGTCGTTTTCAAATGAGTACCGTCTTCCACACACTCTAACCTGTCTTGTTGTCCAAAGACTCCCTGATCTTGAATCCATATCGGAGGCGCTCCAGGATCTCGACTCACTTCAAAAATTGGTTATTAGTGAGTGTGATAAGCTCCAATCTTTGCCAATGAATGGGCTGCCAGCTATGCTTGGTGACCTATCTATTCGTTATTGTCATCTTCTTCAACATCGGTGTGAGCGGGACAAGGGAGAGGATTGGTCCAAGATTGAAAACATCCCCTATGTACATTTGAGGTAGTTTTGTGAGTTGTGCTTTCTGATTCCCTGAAACAGTGGCATTCATATATTTTCATTCCCTTTACAATGGCATTCGTATTTTAGCATAGCTTTACACATCCTGTTCTTAACCATAAACCCTTTATTCTCCATGCAGTTAAGAGTTGTAAACAATCCATGATTTACACCCAACTGGAGCCCTAAAATATATGGAGGTTAGCTTTTTAAGCAAGCTGCTTCTTGCTACTCTCAACTTCTTCGCACCCCTGCATCCATGATTTAAAATTGCATCAAATAAAAGTACCAAACTCAGGGTTGTGCATGGATGTGTGTGACTGCCAGAGGATCCGCAGCCTATATTCTCTGCTATGTGGACGGTTGCAGGCAAGAACCCCTGAATATGCTACATGATTACAAAGACACAAGCAATGTATTAAACTGTCAATATTACTCTGTCTGCACATTATGCTACATGATTACAAAGACACAAGACGTTTATAGGTTAAAATTGCGCACATAAATAGTTCAAATGGTATTTGTGGAAATCATCAATCTAACTGCAAAACTACAATGCAATAATTTTGAAACACCAAGTATGGTACTGAAGTGTTAAAATTGAAAACACGATTCTTCAAATAGCTCAAATACGGAAATGATGTCATGTCTATTAGGGGCAAGCACAATCCTGATTGGAATGGTTTTACCAGAAAACAGAGGCAAAATTAATTACAGTAGAATGGTTTTGGTTTGGTTCAATTTTGATAAAATTAATGAGGAAACCAAACCAAATCAAACCAATTATGGAAGATAATATTTGGTTTGGTTTGGTCCTAAACCCAATCCTTTTTTCTTCTACATTTCTTTAACTTTATTAGTCCAATTACAACAACAACAACAAAATCACAACTTGCTACATAGTTTTCATTTTCTAGCATATCAAACTATCCTAAAATTCAACATTAAATCAAACTTAATGTCAATAACTACTTTAGTTACAAATTCAAATATCAATAACTTCAAACTTTAAATTCAACATTTTTATATAATTATCATCCAAGTAGAGAATTACACACGTAAAATAAAATAAATATACAAATGGACAGTCTCATTCCGTTTGAATTGGTTTGCAAAAATCTCAAAATCACAGTACAGTCTAGCTATTCGGTTTAATTCAGTTTAAACCATTAAAAAAAAATTATTGATAAAAAACCAAACTAAACCGGCAATTATAAATCGAATCGCCTGTTTCATTGGTTCGGCCAAATTAATACCCCGCACCCCTAGTATCTATTATCTAAAGATAAAACTCTAAAATAAAAAGGCCACGTTTAGTTGACCTTTATCCTCGAATGGACAACAGACATGAAAAATACTCCAGAGATGCTTATTTCTTCTTCAATGGAGTAAAGATAGCAGATAGATGAACCATCATGGTCACAGAATCTTACCCTAGAAATCAGGTAACTACGTCATACTTGCTGCGACAAAGATTTCCAGAATTTTCTGCCTCACAATCTGATAAAAATCATATTCTTGCTTTTCTTATATTCTGCACGAAAGTCTGCTTTTTTATGTTCTGTTCCGTTATATAGCCCCACTTGATGTCTGGATTCTCTTCACTAGTTGTATTGATCTGTACCATAATTTTGTCTCTGTGATTGATCTAATATCTTTTTATTAATTTCTTTTTTGAATTGCTGAAAAACCCTGCTTTCAGTGTAAACCCTCAACTTCTGAGTGCACGTCAGGGTTGTTTCTGCTTATGGGTTCAAATAAGTCGCCTTTAAGAGAGATTTTGGTTCATTGGAACATATGATGGTGTGGGTAATTCATAGATTTTGTTCCGAGTGCTGTGCTGCTGTGCATGTATTCTTGAATTATATTTAATTTGATTTTAATCAAGCCCTCATATTTTTTTAGTAAGAATTGTGTGGTTTGGTTCGATTATGCATGAAGTTCTTACAAATTGCATAAAGTTTGTAGCTTTATGGTTAATTGACCAATAAACAGAAATTTGGTATTTTGCAGCTACGCTCTTTCTTACGTTATTTGGCTCCAAATAGTTCTTATTTTAAGTAATCAAAGAAAACATGGATGATGGGGAGGTAGGGACTTCAGACCAGGCTGTAGATACATTTGTTGATGAATTTCTGAAGAATACCCGGACTTGCACTCACACTCACACTTGCAACCCACCTGGCCCTGATGCTGCACATACACATACTTGCTACCACACCCATACCCAAGTTCTTCCGTCGGAAGATGATGATGGTGCTAAGAATAAAGAGCATTCCGTTCCCAGACCACGAAGAAGGAGGCCTTCCAGAAATAGAGAAGCAGTTCGAAAGTACAGGGAGAAAAAGAAGGCACATACAGCTTACTTAGAAGAGGAAGTAAAGAAATTGAGGCTGTTGAACCAGCAACTTGTTAGAAAAATACAGGGGCAGGCAATTCTTGAAACAGAGTTTTTAAGGCTGAGAAGCGTATTTCTGGACCTTAGAGGAAAGATTGATCATGAGTTGGGTGCTTTCCCCTTCCAAAATCAGTGTAAGACTTCTTCTGTTCTAACCGAAAGTGATTGTAATCCGCAGTTTACTGCTCAGGCAGTTGGACTTTGTTGTCAAACAGATTTACCATGCTTCTGTTCACCTGTTGGGTCATCAATGCAGGCTAGTATCGGCACAAGCACGAAAGCAATGGTGCCATTAGGAGGAAATTTTCAGCCTGCAGTAATTGATTGCCAAGCAAATACAAATGAGATGGCTAGTGCAATACAAAACTCTACACTTAGTAGAAACCTTGATATCATTGGCAACAGAAGCTGAATACATATAGCATGTAAGTTTCTTCTATACCAGAGCAAATATCTTTATACTACTACCTATTGCTATAACATATTTTAAGAGTAATAGATTAATATAGTATTTAAAATATATGAGTGCTATTGTGATGTCCATATTTAAGATCCTTTACGGTGATACGAATTTAGGTCAATAAAGTAGTATACTTGTTGATAATGTTTGTAGTTTTGGTTTCTCTGCATAACTTATATCATATCCATCGTGTATATAAGACTTCCTCTCTTTGTTTCTTAATCTATGTTTAAAGAATTTTTGTTGATGAAAGTTCTTTTAGCCAATAACTTTCAGAATATGAAGTCACATGGAACTCAATCACTAATGAGGATAATGTCATCCTAGGATCAACTGCGATGTAGAAAGAAAACCATTTGCATTGAAAATGAGTCATGTATCTATGGCAAACTAGGTTTTCTTTTGAAGTTCTTAATGCATTCAGTGTTCCTACTGAATTATTAAATTGGGACTAGTTGATTGAATGTTACAACAGAGAAAGCTGATGATGGCTGCAGTAATTTTTTGCAACTTTCCCCCAAGATGGAGATAGAGATGAAGTTATGAGTGAACAAAACTTTTCACCTCTGCATGTTCGTCATTTCACTCTCGAGTCAAAATCTTTCAGTCTGTTTCAATGGAACTGTTTCTCATTTCAGCATACAAACACCATTTCCTCATCCAAAATGAAAAGATGTCATCAAACTCGTCTGGTGCCCTTTCCATGATGTTGCTTGTTTCCGTAATTCTCTGAGCTCTATAAAATTTGTATGTTGCTTTGAAATCTTAGAAGGTCTCAACAAGGAATGGTATTGCATCAGCTTTGCCATTATCTTCAATGAAGCTAAGCAGAGCATGCCTGATGAAACTAGCTATCTTGTGAGAAAACGAAAGGAATAATAGAATAAAAGGAAAAGAGAAACTCATGCTTCGAAACTGTAAATGCAATAAGAACTAATTTTAATGTTACAAAAAAAACCAATAAAGAACTATTTTTCTTATCAAGGAGCTCAATAAAGAAACTGGGCCAGAAATCCTCTCGTCATGATTGCAGTGCGACTCTGTTTTCGTGGAAGAAAGCTATGTGAAATTACAAAAATAATCCTTGTAATATGGATATTTTTGTAATTTGATAAGTTTCTAATTTTGACACATATACAAAGATATAATTCATCCTAAACACATATAATTCACACATGTCAAATTATAATTCGCATAAATTTAGTTCTTACCTCCGGTAGGAGGCAAATATTTTCCTTTTAGCTCTTTAGTTTGTTTGTCCAAAGATTGCAATACAAGGATATGACCTAAATTATCTTAATCAAATTGATGAAAAGGGAACATGTTGCGGTACAAATTATGTGTTTTTAGATTTTTTGGGTTGTCTCACTTAATTATGGGTAACATGTCATACCAACAATATTTAGTCGTTTTCAATCGACAGTTTGGATATAACATTGAAACCCAAACCCAAAATTTATCACAAAATTCATATTTGCAACCCTAAGCCCGATGTTGGGTTGAAATGACATTAATGTTAACTAAAATTAAATTAGACTAGTCAAAAAGTTTGTAATCCCAAATAAGCTCTAAGAGCGACTCAACCCATTTGCCCTTAGTTATGGTAAGGGGGAGCTGGGGCGGCCATTATTCACGTGAATAGTGGTTGCCCTTGCAAATAGATTTTGTGTTTCCATCCGTTGTCATGGCTAAGCATACTATTCATTTTTTTGTTTTATTCACAAATTTTTTTACCTCAATAATTAATTTGGATAATATTTTCGGATAAGATTTCCGGGTTCCTACGTGTAAAGACTATTCATAATCGGATAAAATTTTCAGATAAGATTTTTGGGTTCAAATTTTGGATGAATTTCAAAATTCAAATTTCAGATAAATTTGGGTTCAAATTTCAAATGAATTTCAAATTTCAGATAAGATTTTCATCCAATCAAATGCCAAGCCACATGGCATCTCTATCTTGCCATCTCTATCTCACAAAAGAAGCTCTTGGTTGCACTGAACCACATATGTGCTTGAATCATCTATTTAACAAAAAAATGGAAATGCAAGAAATATTTAAAATATATTGGATATGCAAGTAAAAAAAATAAAAATAATGGAAATGCAATTAACCTTACAAATAAATTGAAAGTGCAAGAAATATGAAAAAACAATTGGAAATGCAAGAAATATTAACAACATATTGAAAATGCAAGAAATATTAACAAAATATTGAAAATGCAATAAATATTAACAACATATATATAATAGGACATTAAATTTAATAAAACGAAAATTACAAAATACTTACCTTTTTAGTACGATTTTCCTCGCTTCTATAGTTGTTCATCACTTTTGCCAAGGCATCTCTCCATTTTGCCAACTCTTTGTTGAGAATTTTCCACCTACTCGACAATGTCATTTTCGTACGAGTCGACTCCCGGAATTTTTTCGCAAAATTTGGCATGAATTTTTTTCCACATATGGAAAAATTTCATCTCATTGCCTGTCACGGGACAATGATAAACTTGGAGCCAAGCCTCACACAAAGAAACATCTTCCATGGGTACTCCACGTTCCTCCGGTTTCGATAGAAGAAGCCATAAAAATAATGGTATAAAAATATAAGGTGAAAGAGAGGAAAATGTTGAGTAAAGAGTGAATGAAATGTTGAGTAATAGTAGAAGTAGTATAAAATGTATTAGAATTAGTGTTGAAAGTGAAGGGTATTTATAGGTATTTATAGGAAGAAAAAAATACAATTTTTTAGTTTTTTTTTAAAACAAATTTTGATTTTTTTTCATAATTTTATTGCTGGAAAAACGCCAGCCGTTGGATGAAGTTTGTAGAAGCAAATCGGAGCGTCTGGGGGCGTGACACGTGGCTTCCAACCGTTGGAGCCGCGCTGACATCAGCGCACGGTTTTAATTTTTTACCGTTAGCGCGTGCAACAAAACAAGGGAAGAAGGAGATAATTGAATTCTTGTAGTTAGGGGCTTAACTGCAACTTGAACTAAACGAATATGCAGAAAGTTATTACCATCATTTTTATGCTTCTTAATTGATTCAAGATTAAGCAACTAGCAGGTTTCATGTTCTTTACTCAAGGCATACACTTGTTCAACTGTTTTAATATGAGTTGTGCTATTAAAACTAGAAGACAACCAATGTTTCTTATATATTTTTTTAACTCGGGACTTTAGGTATATTCCAATCTCTAAAATCTAACTGCTCTTTACTACTGCCATGAGTCGTTTATTTAGGACAAATTCTTGTAGTTCGAGCAGTTCTAAAACCAGTATAAGCCGACTCCCAGAGATAGTTAATGAAGAACAATTTGAATATGACTCCAGTAGTAAAGAACAGTTAGATTTTAGATATTGGAATATACCTAAAGTCCCGAGTCAAAAAATATATAAGAAACATTGGTTGCCTTCTAGTTTTAATAGCACAACTCATGTTAAAACAGTTGAACATGTGTATGCCTTGAGTAAATAACATGAAACCTGCCAGTTGCTTAATCTTGAATCAATTAAGAAGCATAAAAATGATGGTAATAACTTTCTACATATTGATTTAGTTCAAGTTGCAGTTAAGCCCCTAACCAGATTAGGATTAAAAGCTTCTATTCTTCTTTGTTTGCGTGACGCTAGATTTACTAAATTCAGTGATAGCACCTTAGGAGTGATTGAGTCCAATTTATGTAATGGCCCAGTATATTTTGATTGTTATCCAGATTTCACTGTAAGTCTTAGTGATCCTCATATACTAAGAACTTAAACTCTGAAGACGAAGGTTATAATGTCCTCCCAGGAACCCAACCTTTAGCCTTGGTTTACAGAATTTATTACAAAGTTACAGGCACAAATATGAATTTCCAACCTCTTAATAAAAGACCAAACTGTTTTAATCCAAAGTCATACAGCAGATGCCCATATCCAAGTTCCTCAGACCATTAAGTGGTGAGAAGTTGCCCTTCCAAAAGATTGGACCCTAGTCACCGCAAGCCAACCAGTTCTAATACAGCGTAGTATAAATAATTTAGATTATATCCAACAGTATCTAGATGGTACAGTAAAAATTAGATTTGAAAATCAGCCCCTGAAGAAGTCTAATGTCCACATAATAAATTGCCGACCCCTGGTCAATCTCAAAGGCATGCTCCTGCTAGGCGCTCTTTTGCAGCCTCGTCCTCCACTCTAGAACGAGACCTAGAGTTAGAAAAGGCCATGATTGATTTCAAACTTGAGTCCCTGAGAAAATCCTCTCAGGTAAACCAACATTGTTATGGCAAGATACCAATCCAAGATGACAAGTCCGATTAACCTGAGTCACCTACACAATCTAACTTCCTAGTTGAAAAATTTACAGCAATTGATAATCAACTTAGAACCCTCAATAAAAAATTTGAGATTTATTGGAAACGCTTAAGTCATCATCTCAAGACCCCGGAAAATCAGCATAGGAGAAATAGTTATCACCAAGCTTACCCTAATAGTGAAAGCCGTCAAAAAATCTTTAATGAATGGAAAGATTATATGTGGTCAGCCCAAGTCGAAATTTTCTACCTTGATTTTATTGAAAGCCGCTACATGTCTAATGAGTTAAAAATTCTAACTAAAGAAAAGTGGAAAATGGTAGACAAAACAGAAGTTGAAGCTAGTCATCCCCCAGTTGACACCATAGTCATCAATCATAAGAATACACATATTCCTGCTAGCCCCTTCAAAGCCTTTGAAAGCAATGATACTAATATAAGACTAATTGAGCAGAATAATTATACCAATCAGAGTCTAATTGTCATAGGGAAACAACTGGATGCAATTGAAACTAAGATTGACAAGATAAGTCCCCCAGAAACTAAGTTTAAACCAAAAATTGAAAAACCAATAGTTCAGTTCCAAGATCTTAAGTCAAACCCCACACTTAAGATTAAACTTACAATAAAGAAAATTGAAGAAATGTTACAACAGTTGACCCGAAGTCAAGCTGAAAAATCTGGTCTTAAAACACTAGATTCTTTTGCAACCATGAACCCCTCTGAGTCCGAACCTGAGACAACAGAATCCGAAACTAGTAATATTTCAAAAATAGAAAATGCTTTCAAAAACCTGGAAGTCCAAATTGAAAACAAAATCAAAAAAATAGACAGACACATAAGCCCCACTAGCTTAATCAAAAATTGATACTCTAGACCAACTCCTCCAGATATCCAGTTTGAAGAAAGAAACTTCCAAACCCAGTTTTCAGTTTCTTTTGGTAAATTGTACGAATGGAATATTGATGGTTTGTCTGAGTAAGAAATCTTTAATAAGTTACAACATATGTCCATGGTTGCCAACAGTTACATCACCAATCACAGTTTCAGACAATTTGAGATTGTACCTGTTAGTTATGGGTTTACAAAGGTGCTCTCTTATTGGTGGAATAAGCACTTAACCCCTGAGTTCAAGAATCTGATTATTCATACTGTAAAACTTAATGCATATGGTCTCCTATATTTGACGAACAAATAGGTCGAGGTATAGAAGACAGAGTCAACACTTTGTTTTACACAATAATAGAGCATTTCATTAGAACCCCTAGTAATACTACTGCCAGGAGCCATGACCAGCTTAGTAATCTTAAATGTCCTAAGTTTTCTGATTTCATATGGTACAAAGATGCCTTCATCTCTAGAGTCATGCTTAGGGATGATAGTAATCAACTTTTCTGGAAAGAAAAGTTTGTTAATGGTCTTCCAAATTTGTTTGCCCACAAAATACGCACGACCCTGAGTAATGAACAAGGCCATATAGATTGAGATAGCTTAACATATGGAAATATCATAAGTACAATCAACCAAGTTGGTATGAGAATGTGTATTGATTTTAAAATCGGTAGACAAATACAGTCCGACAGGAAATTAGCTAAATATGAATTAGGAACAATCACATTCGAAAACATCGTCATTATTCACGTAGAAAACAATTCTCCGACATAATGATGATAATCATTAGTTCTATAGAAAAAAGAAATTTTCCCCCAAGAAAAATTGGTCGAAAGCCCCAAGATGTCAAAAGAATAAACATTCCAAGAGAAATAATGATAAAACCAAAGTCAAATGTTTTAAATGTCAAAAGTTCGGTCATTATGCCTCTGAATGCAAAGTAAAGGATACTATTAAACAGTTGAAAATTACAGATGAAGAAAAAGAAAAGTTGATAAAGGTTTTAGAGTTGCGAGACTCTGAAACAAGCAATGATGAAATCATAGTGGCCAGCTCTGAGTCCTAATCGACTCTTCTGATTCACCCAACTCACCTAATATCCCAACTGGTTGTAAAGATAAATGTTGTAATAGATTAAAATCCATTTCTGTTCTTACTAAAGAAGAAGAACAAGAAGAAATATTAATAGATTTAATAAGCAAAGTTGAGAATCCTGAATTGAAATCTGAGTATTTAAAGAAGTTAAGAAAAGTCATTAGCCAAGAAAGTCAAAGTCAGTCTGTTCCCAAGCCGATTAGTTTAAATACCACTTTAAAAAAATTTGCTAAAAAGAAAGAAATTACCTTACAAGATCTGCAATTAGAAGTAAAAATAGTTAAAAAAGAAATAGTTGAATTAAAACAGATAAGTCATAAATTATAAAATGAAAACTATGCAATCAAGCAAGATTTAGTCCGTCTTATGGAAAAAGAGTCTTCTGAGTCCAAAAGCCACTCAGAAAGTCCTCACAATGCTGATGAAGAACCTTCTGATAGCCAACAAGTTGTGAATTTGATCAAACAAGTCAACTTTAGAAAATGGTATTCGAAAGTGACAATATTTGTCCAAAATTTTGAGTTCAACACAGTTGCCCTATTTGACTCAGGAGCTGATCTTAATCTGTATTCAGGAAGGTCTAATCCCTACTAAGTTTTACCAGAAGTCTAGAGAATCCTAAGCACTGCTTCAGGAAAATCACTCCAGTTAAATTTTGAGTTACCAAAAGCACATGTATGCCAAAATAAAATTTGCTTTAAAACCTCATTTGTCTTGGTCAAGAATATCACTGACGAAGTCATTCTAGGGTTACCTTTTATTGCCTTATTGTATCCCTTCCAGGTAGACTATGATGGTGTCATTTCTACCTATTTAGGCGAAAATGTTAAATTTGAGTTTCTATCTAAACCAGAGTTGCATAACCTGAAAGCTTTGCAAAAGCCGTCAGTGTCCAAATCAGTACAGATTATTAGAAAAAAATAACCAGTTGAATTTTCTTAAAGAATAAATTAAATTCAAAAGAGTTGAACAACAGCTTAGTGATAAATCTTTATAGTTGCAAATTCAGCAGTTTGAAAATAAGTTGAAAAATGAGATTTGCTCCGACCTGCCTAATGCTTTTTGGTATAGAAAACAACATGTTGTTTGTCTTCCCTATATCAAAACCTTTAGTGAGAAAAACATTCCTACTATAGCCCGGCCAATCCAGATGAGTCGAGAAATAATGGAGTTTTGTAAAAAAGAAATTAATGAGTTACTTCATAAGAAAATAATTCGTAAAAGTAAGTCCCCTTGGTCATGTCCTGCTTTCTATGTCCAGAAAAACACTGAGTTAGAAAGAGGAGTCCCAAAATTAGTTATCAATTACAAGCCACTTAATTCGGTCTTAGAATGGATTAGGTATCCCATACCTAATAAGAGATACCTGATTAATAGATTAGAAAAAGCAGTTGTTTATTCCAAATTTGATATGAAGAGTGGTTTCTGGCAAATCCAGATAGATGAGTCAGATAGATATAAGACTGCATTTGTCACCCCTTTCGGTCATTATGAATGGAATGTAATGTCATTTGGTCTGAAAAATGCCCCTAGTGAATTCCAGAATACTATGAATGAAATTTTTAATCCTTACAGTCATTTCTCAATTGTCTATATTGATGATGTTCTCATCTTTTCTGAGTCAATAAAACAGCATTGGAAACATTTGCATAAATTCCTTCAAATTGTCAAACATAATGGTCTAGTTGTTTCTGCCAAGAAAATCAAGTTATTCCAAACCAACATCAGATTTCTTGGTTTCAATATCTGCACAATCACAAATCTCCCCAATTGATCGAGTCATTCAGTTTGCTGATAAATTTCCGATTCAATTCTTGATAAAAGTCAACTCCATAGATTTCTAGGATCTCTAAATTATGTTTCTGACTTTTACAAAAATCTGAGAAAGCAATGTAAGCCATTGTTTGATAGATTGCAGAGTAATCCTCCCTCATGGTCAACCATCCATACTAAAGTTGTCAAACAGATCAAAGCTTATGTCAAGACACTTTCCTGTCTTGGTATTCCTTCAGTTGATTCCTTTAAGATAGTTGAAACTGATGCCTCTGACATAGGTTATGGTGGTATCCTCAAACAAAGAGCATGTCCAAATTCCCCAGAACAAATTGTTCGCTTTCATTCCGGTACTTGGACCCACTCACAATATAATTATAGTACTATTAAAAAAGAAATATTAGCTATTGTATTATGTATTAGTAAATTTCAAGATGATTTTCTTAATCAAAAGTTTTTAATACGAGTTGATTGTAAATCTGCAAAACATGTTTTAGAAAAAGATGTTCAAAACATTGCATCTAAACAGATTTTTGCATGATGGCAAAGCATTTTAAGTGTATTTGATTTCGATATTGAATATTTGAGAGGAAGTGAGAATTCAATCCCTGATTTTCTTACTCGAGAATTCATACAGGATGCACAATGACACCCAAGAAAGATAAGCAAAAAGAATCAGCAAAACAACCCAGTCATCCCAGCTCCAATCCTCCCTCCATCCATGAGTCAAAATAAGCCGAAATACCCAAACAGTTTGTCCCTTTTCCTGGTTGCACTCCAATCTCAGCTTGTCACACCAATATCAGTTGCTAATAGATTCTCTAGTTTAGGTTCCACAGTTAGCCAAATTCTGGCTTATCAATCGACCTTAATCTCCAGCTATGATCCTTTTCAGATTGATCCTCATTGGTCCCTCAGTTGCCTTCAAAAAGACATCTCCCTATATGCCCAAAAGCAATTTTCACTTGTTTGTTGTTGAGCCTGTCTATGATATTAATTCTGATCCAGTTGTCATAGCCAGACCCTATTTTCCACCAGGATTTCATTATATGCCACCTAGTCCATACAAGTCTCTCAAGTATTATAGAGATATATTACTTGAAAATCAGCCAGTTGAAATTAAGCCGATAATGGATCGCGATCACCCTGAGATCATCCTTTATCATTCCTTATATATCCACAAAGTCATAAGTCAAGATTCTTTCAGTAGCCGCCCTTATGAGTTGAAAACCCTTCAGTCAAAATTGCAATATAATTATTCTGATTATATTGAAGCCTGATATTCTATTTTCCTCCACCAATCTGAGGACTTTAGTCATTCCTGGTTTATAAATTTTGACAATAAGTTCAAATGCTCATTTCCCTACTGGTTCCTCAATTGGTGAGAAAAACATGGTCCAGTTGATGAAATTCAGCGTGTTTCAGTCCATGAGCTAATTCGCCATTTCACTAAAAAAAGCCAAGTTCTCCAAAGTTGATTTACTCTTCCCAAAACAGTTGCTTTTTGTTGCTAAATACAAAGTTCCTTGGATCCTCAAATGGTCCTACAAAGTAACCAAAGATAGCATAATTTTTGCTAGCCAATTCTCTGTTAAATGGTGGGACAAATTCGAAGTTGATAGAATTGCCAAATATGTCTACAATGATTTGCCCCTTGATTATATTCCGCATCCGCCTCCCCCACTGGTTCAACCCGATCTTCCTTTTCAGTTGAAGGAAAATCGAAGTCTAAACTCCAAGAGATTGCTCGCCAGTTGATAATTCAAGCCTTTCAAATGGATGATGATGAGGACATTGAAAATGACTGTCCTTCGTCGTCTAGCTGCCAGCCCATGCAGAGCCCTGCTAAGCCTAAGTCTTGGTATGAAAACAGCCAGGACCCCTATGATGCCTATGATTTGAATTTTGATTAGGCCCCTAGTTGCAGACACAATAATTGCCCCGGAGAATATGATTGAAGCATCTTAAAGCAACCACATGCTTTCTCGTGTCTCTACACCATTATTCCCCGTCACTTCAGCAAAAGTTGTCTAAGCAAAAACATAAAAGAAAAGTTATTCCTTCTGCAAAAGACAAAATTGAAAGTTGAATTGGTTCTTTCCCGTGCCTCTACAGTGGAAATAGCCATAGTTGCTTTTTGGTTACTATAGTTACTTAACCATAGTTGCTTTTTGGTTACTATAAATTGGTTCTTTCCCGTGCCTCTACAGTGGAAATAACCATAGTTGCTTTTTCGCTACTATAGTTATTTAACCATAGTTGTTTCTTTTTATTTAAGTCGCCTCGCCTCAGTTGGAAGCAAGGTTACAATTTACAATTCAAATTTTTTTAAAGATTCTCTCTAAACAATTTAGAGAAATCATCTTTGTAAACACTGAGTGTTCTTGTATCCGAAGAGACTTCAGTAGTTACTGTCTGAAACTCTTGTAAGTATAAATAAAGTTGTTATTTTCAATTATCTCTATTTTGAGTAATTTCATATAAGCATTATTTTATTTGCATTATTTTATTTGCATTATTTGTTGCATTGTTCTCTCTCTTCATTACTATCTCCTTCATCCCTTGTTTTAGTATCAGAGCTGTAAGAGTTACGGTCTTTGTCTAAGTCTACTACTCATCCCTGCCCAAGTGGCTGGTTTAAGCTTCCGAGTAGAGGTTTTTCGTTTCTTCTTCACCTTCCCTTTATTCTCTCGAGTTATTTGTTGATCTTTCTTTAAGGTCTGACCCGTGAGTCCTTTTCCAAATAGTAAGTCCCAGGGTAGAGGGCCCGAACGGCAAGTGGAGACAGAAAACTAAGAAAGGTTAATAAGTTTCTTGTAGGGTAAACGGTCAGTTTAGGAAGCCCATGTTAAGTTTTACAAAGCATGAATAATCAGATTCTCGGACTCAGGGGTTAAGTGCTTATTCCACTAATATATGAAAGTACCGGTAAACCCAATAACTAACAGGGTACTAACTAATCGGTGGGGAACAGACTGACTTGGGCTTTCTTGGCTAATGACTTTTCTTAACTTCTTTAAATACTCATATTTCAATTCAGGATTCTCAACTTTGCTTATTAAATCTATTAATAATTCTTCTTGTTCTTCTTCTTTAGTAAGAACAGAAATGGATTTTAATCTATTACAACATTTATCTTCACAACCAATTTGGATATTAGGTGAGCTGGACTGTGAATCTGAAGACTGGTCGATTACTCAGAGCTGGCCACTATGGTTTCATCATTGCTTGTTTCAAAGTCTCGCAACTCTAAAACCTTTATCAACTTTTCTTTTTCTTCATCTATAATTTTCAACTGTTTAATAGTATCATTTACTTTGCATTCAGAGGCATAATGACCGAACTTTTGACATTTAAAACATTTGACTTTGGTTTTATCATTATTTCACTTGGAATGATTACTCTTTTGACTTCTTGGGGCTTTCGCCAATTTTTCTTGGGGGAAAATTTCTTTTTTCTATAGAACTCATGATTATCATCATTATGTCAGGAGAATTGTTTTCTACGTGAATAATGACGATGTTTTTGAATGTGACTGTTCCTAATTCATATTTAGTTGATTTCCTGTCGGACTGTATTTGTCTACCAATTTTAAAATCAATAAACATTCTCATACCAACTTGGTTGATTGTACTTATGATATGTCCATATGTTAAGCTATCACAATCTATATGGCCTTATTCATTACTCAGGGTCGTGCGTATTTTGTGGGCAAACAAATTTGGAAGACCATTAACAAACTTTTCTTTCCAGAAAGGTTGATTACTATCATCCCTAAGCATGACTCTAGAGATGAAGACATCTTTGTACCATATGAAATCAGACAACTTAGGACATTTAAGATTACTAAGCTGGTCATGGATCCTGGCAGTAGTATTACTAGGGGTTCCAATGAAATGCTCAATTATTGTGTAAAACAAAGTGTTGACTCCGTCTTCTATACCTTGACCTATTGGTTCGTCAAATATAGGGAGACCATCTTGTTCGTCAAATATAGGGAGACCATCTTCATTAAGTTTTAAAGCATGAATAATCAGATTCTTAGACTCAGGGGTTAAGTGCTTATTCCACCAATACCTAAGAGTACCAGTAAACCCAAGAATTAACAGGTACAATCTCAGTTTGTCCAAAGCTGTGATTGGTGATGTAACTGTTGGCAACCATGGACATATGTTGTAACTTATTAAAGATTTCTTGCTCAGACAGACCATCAATATTCCATTCAGTACAATTTATCAAGAAATCAAAACTGGATTTAAAGTTTCTTTCTTCAAACTTGATATCTGGAGGAGTTGGTCTAGGATACCAATTTTTGGTTAAGCTAGTGGGGCTTATGTGTCTGTCTAATCTTTTGATTTTGGGTTCAACTTGGACTTCCAGGTTTTTGAAAGTGTTTTCTATTTTTGAAATATTACTAGTTTCGGATTCTGTTGTCTCAGGTTCAGACTCAGAGGGGTTTGTGGTTGCAAAAGAATCTAGTGTTTTAAGACCAGATTTTTCAACTTGACTTCGGGTCAACTGTTGTAACATTTCTTCAATTTTCTTTATTGTAGGTTTAATCTTAAGTGTGGAGCTTGACTTAAGATCCTGGAACTGAACTATTGGTTTTTCAATTTTGGTTTAAACTTAGTTTCTGGGGGACTTATCTTGTCAATCTTAGTTTCAATTGTATCCAGTTGTTTTCCTATGACAATTAGACTCTGATTGATATAATTATTCTGCTCAATTAGTCTTATATTAGTATCATTGCTTTCAAAGGCTTTGAAGGGGCTAGCAGGAATAGGTGTATTCTTATGATTGATGACTATGGTGTCAACTTGGGGATGACTAGCTTCAACTTCTGTTTTGTCTACCATTTTCCACTTTTCTTTAGTTAGAGTTTTTAACTCATTAGACATGTAGCGGCTTTCAATAAAATCAAGGTAGAAAATTTCGACTTGGGCTGACCGCATATAATCTTTCCATTCATTAAAGATTTTTTGATGGCTTTCACTATTAGGGTAAGTTTGGTGATAACTATTTCTCCTATGCTGATTTTCCGGGGTCTCGAGATGATGATTTAAGCGTTTCCAATTAATCTCAAATTTTTTATTAAGAGTTTTATGTTGATTATCAACTGCTACAAAATTTTCAACTAGGAAGTCAGATTGTGTAGGTGACTCAGGTGAATCGGACTTGTCATCTTGGATTGGTACCTTGCTATAACAAGGTTGTTTTACTTGAGAGGATTTTCTCAAGGACTCAAGTTTGAAATCAATCATGACCTTTTCTAACTCTAGGTCTCGTTCTAGAGTGGACGACGAGGCTGCAAAAGAGCGCCTAGCAGGAGCATGCCTTTGAGATTAACCAAGGGTCGGCAACTGTTGTAACTGGACATTAGACTTCTTCATGGGCTGATTTTCAAATCTAATTTTTACTGTACTATTTAAATATTGTTGGATATAATCTAACTTATTTAGACTACGCTGTATTGGAACTGGTTGGCTCTCAGTGACTAGGGTCCAATCTTTTGGAAGGGCAACTTCTGACCACTTAATGGTCTAAGGAACTTGGATATGGGCATCTGCTGTATGACTTTGGATTAAAACAGTTTGGTCTTTTGGGCTTTTATTAAGAGATTGGAAATTTATATTAGTGCCTGTAACTTTGTAATAAATTCTGTAAACCAAGACTAAAGGTCGGGTTCCTGGGAGGACATTATAACCTTCAGTCTTAATGTTCAGAGTTAAAGTTCATAGTATATGAGGATCACTAAGACTTACAAAGTGAAATCTGGATAACAATCAAAATGTACTGGGTCATTACATAAACTGGACTCAATCACTCCTAAGGTGTTGTCACTGAATTCAGTAAATCTAGCGTCACACAAACAAAGAAGAATATAAGCTTTTAATCCTAATCTGGTTAGGGGCTTAACTGCAACTTGAACTAAACCAATATGCAGAAAGTTATTACCATCATTTTTGTGCTTCTTAATTGATTCAAGATTAAGCAACTGGCAGGTTTCATGTTCTTTACTCAAGGCATACACTTGTTCAACTGTTTTAACATGAGTTGTGCTATTAAAACTAGAAGGCAATCAATGTTTCTTATATATTTTTTGACTCGGGACTTTAGGTATATTCCAATCTCTAAAATCTAGCTGTTCTTTACTACTGGAGTCATATTCAAATTATTCTTCATTAACTATCTCTGGGAGTCGGCTTATACTAGTTTTAGAACTGCTCAAATTACAAGAATTTGTCCTTAATAAACGACTCATGGCTACTCAAGTGTTTGGATTTGGCTTTCTGAGGAAGAAGATAAACAGGGGCTTCCTAAACTGACCGTTTACTCTACAAGAAACTTATTAACCTTTCTTAGTTTTTTGTCTCCTGCCCACCGCTCAGGCCCTCTACCCTGGGGACTTACTGTTTGGAAAAGGGATTCACGGGTCAGACCTTAAAGAAAGATCAACAAATAACTCAGAGAATAAAAGGAAGGTGAAGAAGAAATGAAGAACCTCTATTCGAAGCTTAAACCACCACTTAGGCAGGGATGAGTAGCAGACTTTGACAAAGACCATAAGCATTACGACTACTGATACCAAAACAAGGGAAATTTAGAGAAGGGAAGAAGGAGTGCAATGCTTAAACCAGCCACTTGGCGGGGATGAGTGCAATGCATGCGCCAACGGTAAAAGAATTCAACCGCGTGCTCGACGTCACCGACGTCGGCGTGACGCCACCCGCGTTTTGGACCTCAGAAGTTGCCTTGGGCCAAACCGAGTTGGTGGGTCCCACACCTCCCTTGGCTGACACCTGAAACAGCTATTTTTTTCCCCAAGCCTCATCACTTTGGACTTGCTCTAAGAGCATCTACAAGGAGGTGTATTTTTGGTGGTGTAAAATCACTTTTACAGCTAGGTCCCACCTGCAAGAGATGGAAAAATAGATGTACAATTGCATTTATATTTACATCTCATGGTGGTCATGTAAATATACATTCATTTACAACCCCTCCTTCCCCCAATTGCGGGTAATTCCGATCACTCGGGGTGTATATTTAACATACATCCCATTATACACCCCTCCACTGTAGATGCTCTAACTCCTCATTGTAAAAGTTCTCATTGTTTACGGTAGTTGCCTTTATTTTTAACTCAAGGTTAATAAGTTAAAGGAGCAAAATTTATAAAATTAAAAGTTTTAATTTAAAACTACATGAACTGGAAGAAAAACTGAATTTTAGTAACTATTTTTATAATTCGGCCATAAAGCTAACACTCAAACTAAACACAGAAGGATTGAATAATGGAAAATGATATGCTTACTACATTTTATACCACATTGTGTCCTGCCTCTCTAATAAAGGTGGGCTCCATTGTATTGGTGGGCTCAACCTCTATTAAAGAGGTGGTACACAATATGGTATAAAAATGTGGTAAGTCTAGTATAATTGTAAATGATATTATATTTCTCCAAGAGGAGGATATATATACAAGTACAAGTTGACATTTCCTATAAGGAAAAGTAATTAGGTAATTACAAGGAATCCTAACTAGGTAACTATTCTAATTAGGTGACGTGAATATACCAGAAAATCAAGGATCAAGGGATCCCTGAATTATGGCTCAAGCCAACACTCCTTCTCAAATTGGTGCGTAGATGTCTCCTATGCTCAACTTGTCAAGCGAGTCATGAAAAATCTTTGCTGACATTGCATACGTTAAGACATCTACCAACTATTCTTCTTACTTTACAAATGTTATATTGATTAGCTTTTTTCTACCAGCTTCTGCTTGATATAATGCCTATCCACTTCAACAAGCTTAGTTCTGTCATGTTGAATTAGATTATTTGCTATATCTCTCGCAACTTGGTTGTCACAATAAAGCTCCATGACTTTCTTTAGTGGAAAACCAATTTCCAACAAGAGTATTCTTAGCCGAAGAAGCTCACAAACTCCTTGTTCTATGCCCCTGTATTCTGCCTCAACGAAAGATCGAGCCATTACATTCTACTTCTTACTTCGCCATGTAACCAAATTATCCCCAATGAAAGTGAAGTAACCTGATGTAGAACCCTTGGCATCCAAATGTCCTAGTTTTCTGAATATCAAGCATCGGCCTGGAGCTTTCTTCAAATAACTCAAAATCCTCATAACTACAGCTAAGTGATCCTCACTAGGAGAATTCCTAAATTATGGCTTACACCAACACTAACAGGTTTGAGAAAATCAGCTTAGACTAAATCACCTATATAAGCCACAGCTAAGGTTGCAAGAATAAGAGCTTGAATACCACTTGTTTGGGGAATTGATAAGCTAATTCATGTGGATGTCTATTTGCCTGGTTGTCCACCTTCACAAGCAATACATTTATCAAATTCAAAATGGATCCGAAGGATGAACCGGATAAAGACAGTTCCAATAAGATTTCATCCTTAAAAAAAATCCATTTTTTTATTTATTTGATTGCACGACCTTGGTTAATGAGTATGAACTTCTTGGAGGAAAAACGTCTAAGACTTTTCTAGTTGCATAGCCCTTTCTCTCCTATGCCAAAATCATCTGCAATTTGCTGGACAAAGCATAAAATTAAATAGTTATGGTTGTATTAAATTTTTCCTGGTCCTATATATGCTGGGGATATAATGATGGAGAGAAAGGGACGTCTATGGTCAAGGCCAATGCTCCATTTTTCTCGTGTTTTCAATTTGATTGGTGAGGGAGAGATGCAAGGATCCTCAAAGCTAGACTTCACCAGATCTCATCCATCCCACTTATCATTAACAAACAAAATTACTTATCATTCAATAACGCAACCACTTCAGAATGTAAACAGTATTTGCCTCTTTCTGTTTTTGTATTTCTATGACAGCTTATAAAGTGGGCCAACGTAAGCCCAACTCACAACACAAACAAACACTGAGAGAATAAAATATAAATAATAAACCTTGGCTTGGATCTCGCCAATGCGGAGATTGTTGGTGTAAGTGGCTGAATATAAGTCATAATATGTAAGTCTCATATCAAAAAATACGATGATTCGAACTATTCTTTTTTTATTTTATTTTTCCTAAATCAAGGATATCCTTACAAAAATAACTAATCAAATAAGAATCATCCACTTATGACCATTAAACAAAATAACACAGTACTTCTGATAATAAAGTGATCAAATTGTTTTTGACTTTGTCCATGTTTTGCTGAGGCTATCCTTAAATTGGAATCTAAGAATGAAGACCGAAAACAAGAACATCAGCATACAAGTGGAGGAGCGCCTAGTTGCAGCCACGAAGTGGCCACACCTATCTCTCTCTCGGAAGACCCACTTGACTCATTCATGCAACTATTTGCCCCTTAATAATGTAGCTATAACAACCATTTGCCTCGTAAAACCTAGACTAAGACATCTCATGGCCAACGAGGGGGCCACACACACACACACACAAAAAACCCACAAATTCTTAATCTTTAATGCTAATTACATGTGAAGAAAAAAAAAAATTGAAATTACATTTTGTAATTGGTTGAGAACTCAATCACACGCATGTCCCCACGTCTAACCTTTATGGAAAAGTGCTTCAAAAGAAAAACCACACATGCCCTGCCTGACAAGAAAAACGCACTTGGGCAACTCAAACAACAATAAAAAGAGACAAAAAGAACAAATACGTGGTTAGATAGACTGGGTGATATTTAGTACATAAAGAAATTGGAAAAGGGAAAAATCCAGCGGCCTATAAGTCTCTTAGATTTATAGAGAAATGGGTGAAAATCTCTTAGATTTGAAGGACTTGTGTAAAAATAATCATATGTATATTAAATTTTCAGAAAATTGATCCAAAACATGAAAACAGATGTAAACTTGAAGAGAAAACCCTAAAAATATTAAAAGTATCTTTAAAGATATTAATATATATATATATAATATTTTTTTAAATAAAATGGGAGCTCGGGACCACACTGGTCCCTTATTGGCACCGCCCCTGATAGTCCACCACGTAGTTCCAGCCTTGACTGAAAAAAGACAGAATTTTTTAATTTCCCAAAGAGTAAATCTTGTATTTTTTTTTTCCTTGAGTTGGAAGATGTTCAAAGTTAGTTGTTTTATTTCTGTAGTTTTGTTTTTTTCTGTAGGAATTTTATAAAGGTGGTCAGAATGGAAATGACAATGACTGAAAACGCATACAATCATGATTTTATGAGCAACTTGCTTGAATCTCTCCTTATTGTAAATAAAAAATAAAAAATAATGATCTTGTTGTATTTCTCTCAACTTTACTAGAGGTATTGAGTTCGAAACTCACTTTCAGAAGAAAAAAAAAAGTAAATTATCAAAAGTACATATATTAATCATAATCAACAGAAAATATCTAATTTTCTCCTTCTTCTAGAAATTGAGTTAAATCAGAGTTTTAATTTGCGATACTTTTATTCCGGGGCCCACAAAATACAATTAAGATATTGACTGGGCCAATGAGTCGTAAATAGGCATTAGGAGCATCGTTCAATGATTAATCCAACGTGAAAATGACATATTGCGGCCATTTGCATAGAATCTGGACCATATCGCATTTTAGTGTGCCTAATTGGTCAAACAATAATAAATAATTCCTTGCAACATAAAAATATATACTCAAGTGTATGATTCTTGAAATTATACCAATTATGTTGAATCCGATCTAAAAAAGTGTCTTCAGAAAAAGGATGGACATTAACAATGTCATCCAACTGTAACAATGCATTTTAGAATAACTGCAATCCCAGAAAAGATAATCCATAGTTTTAAAGTTTGTATTACAGAAAATACAAACGGGGGCCTAATATTTGTATGTGTTGCAAGTTTTTTCTTCTTATACAATCAGGAATTGAAATCATTTCATTTCTTCTTATACCCATTGATAGTACTAAACATGCCATAAAAGAAGAGCAATAAACTCAATTATGTTCCCAAAAGAGAAGTTCAAAAATTGTTTGGTTTGCTCAATCTCGTTACATGGTAAAGATTAAGGTAGAGCTCTTGGGAGTTACTACGATGATTTCCAAAAGGTTTGAAGAGGTTCCAAAAGTCAATGATTTTCACAAGGTATTTACGCTTGCCAAGGTGGAGATTATTGATCTTGGCTTACCTAAAGATATGGAAGGAGTGAAGAAAGATACTGTTTGCTCGTTTTGCGTTTACTCCTATGATGGAAGGGCAGTTCCCACCGCTTGAGAACCATAGACTGTCAACAAGTGCCTTTCTTTGGTGTCTGAAGCGTACAATCGCTAGTAATAAAAATTCTAGCAGATTTAGTTTGGAATGGATAACTTGCGCCAAGTTCTGATTTAAACAAACGATTGTGAATTTGGGTGAGGAATATCTCCCAAGTAAGTTCTTTTCTTGCCTTAGACTGGTGAGGACTTTAACAATCTATCTCAAGATAAAAAGGTTGTTCGGCGAATGGTTGATGGAATTTAAATTATTTTTAGGCGTAATCGCCTTTTACAAAACTATAACAATAAATACTCATGCTAGAGAGATGAAGATACAGCTTGGAACTCCATTTCCGAGATGGAAGGTTCATCGGCTGGAGTGAAATGTCCGGCCGGATGAGACGCTGGGCTCGACCGACCGCTGACAACCTTGACGCTAAGCTTCAACTATAAATCGATACCAAAGGTTGATTCGCGAGCTTCAATGTACCTTAAGCTTTTGTGAAGCTTCGAGTGGGCGAATCTGCGGCTTCTTCATCTGTAAGGCGGGCGTATGGCCGTTCTCGAGACTTGGGGCTAGAGATCGCATGTAAAATTTGTTGAGGTTTTCATGTTTGGGAAAAGCTCAAGCTCTACTGTCTTGGTTTTTTGCTAAACAAATTTGTAACAGAGAAATCTCGTTTTGAATGACTTATTTTCTAAGTCCGAACCTTGGGAATTCTAATCTAAAGCTGGTTTTCACTTGGAATTCAAATGAGCTTCTGGTTGATTTTGAGTTGTTTGTTTGATTGATGACTTGAGTGTTGGATTGATTGTTGTTGTTGTTTTTGTGTGTGTTGTTTGTGTGTCATTTACCCTGTTCACTCCTTCTTGTATTTATAGTAAACTGTTTCTTCTATGGAGTAGGGTGATTGTGTTTATTTATTGGGCGGCAAAGATATCTCCCCCCTTTTTCTCTTCTTTAATGGAAAGAAAGAAAATAGGATTTCTTTAGTTTTGGCAGATAGGCTCTCAAATAGGCAATCACTTCCCTGATTTTCTTGAAAAGGATCCTAATCTCTTTCCCAATTTCAACTGCCCCTTGTGATATTTTACCCGTGATGGTTAGTTTGATTCCTTTTCGACAGCTCCCGCTTTCGCTTATCCTCTCTCGAGATTGTAACTTGCTTATCTTCTTGGGAGAATTACCTTCTCTGAAAAGACAGAAGAAAAATCTCTGATTATACATATATATATGTAAGAGGGATTTGATCTTCATTTTGTTTCAGAATCAACTTGATGTCATGAACCCTTCAATCACTTCTTCTATGACAGTTGTCATTGCTGACTTTTTTATCCCAGAGATGTCACGTGGGATTGTTCCTATTTCTGGACTCCCTCTTCCTATTGCCTTGTTTGCTCTGATGAGCCTTTGGTCTTTTCAGGTTTTTTGGGCTTCCATCTTTCTTTGATTTTTTGCGGCTTTATTCGGGCCTAATTTTACTGGGTGTGTCAATTTTTGGCCCAAACAGATACGGTCAAAAGAGTTGTAGTTATTTTGACTGAGCTCTACCACTTGAGGCGTAACTTCGGACTGAGCAGACACAAGCGCTCGAGCGGTGCGAGTGGCGCTGCGGGAGCTGCGAATCCAGCTCGTATCCCTAGCAAATATGAACAGATTTTCTCCTAGTTTTGGGGTGGTTTTAAGTTTCCTATTATTTGTATAATTGTAGTAAAGCCCTCAGACAGATAAATAAGCACTTTAGCGCTAGGTTATGATAACATGAGAAGGCTAAGGCATCAAATTATGTTTGAACCAACAGTGAGAAAAAAGAGTGCTAGGGTTTGTGAGTGAGCAAAGGAGGTTCTTCACTCTAAACAAAGGGGTTCTTTCATACTAATGAATTTCTCGAGGATCACCAAGAGGACATGGGCACAACGCTGAATCTCTATAAATTCTTATGTTCTGTGTGTGCTTATTTACTTTTCGGTTTATGTGTACTTTTTCTTTGTCTGGCTTACATGTAATAGTCGCGTAGTCCATAAACGACAAGGTCTTAGAGTGTTTTCGAACAACAAGTATTTCTTTTTTGATTTGTGGGGTTGGCTTTGATCCCTTTGATTTTCACAGCAAAGCGTGTGACAGAGGGTGGAGAAAAGGTAGATCTAGGTGTTTATTCCCCATCTGATTTTTGGTATTCTCTCGTGCCTCGACAGACAATGATGTTCCTCTCTCCTTTTGGCAAATATGGTTGTCTCTGTTATGGATATGGATGGCTTTTGTTGTGTATTATTTGTAGAACAAAGTGTTGTTGCTCATTTAGTCTGTGTTGTTTGGTTTCGTAGATATGGTGTAGTTTGTTATTAAAGTCTAGAAACTCTATGAGTTGTCTGATTTTCTCTTATAATTCCTAGAACTTCTGTTGAATTTGCTGGATGGTCTAGTTTCTCTAGGAGAGTTATGCCGGTTAGCGGTCAGGATTTGTCCTTGATATAACTGACTTGATCTAGGACAACGTAGACGGTTTTAGACAAGTTCTTTGCAGTTTATTCTCTCCAGATCATTTTAATTCTCGAGCTGACTCTAGTCACTAGGGAAGCTTTACCCATATTTATCATATTACTAATCAAAATTGCTCTCTGTATGCTTTTTCAATTAATCTTATAAAATACTATCGCTTGTTTGGTCAAAATAAAAATAAACAGTTAAAATCATGATATTACATTATGAGTTTGCTCAAACAAATTATTAATGTCATGTAATTTACTATCTAATTAGCTCATATATATATATATATACACACATATAAATTCTCATATGTGGACAACCGGACATTATTATCTTGTTGACGCTATGTATTTTTTGCAACCTCTCCTTACTTTCCTGCCTGTTTACAATAACATCCGCACGATAATAACGTGCGAACATCTAGATAAGATAATAACTATATGTGTGTGTGTGTGTGCGCGCACGCGTGTGTGCGTGTGATTTTACACGTGTGTATATTATTAAAGAAGCTCTTCGTTTTTCTTTTTCTTTATTGAGAAAATTAAAGAAGCTCTCTTTATTGTTCAGTATCTTTGATAATATATTTAAGGATTGAAGATAATAATTAATATGGTAATTGTAGTGTTCTGCTTCCCTTCCAATTCTTTTTTATTTTATACATATTTTTTTATAAATACAAACGATAGTCTAAACTACAAGGGAATATGTGTTTTCTTACATACACACTATCAATATATCATGGATGTTTGAATCTGAGATCATTAATCTTCAAGTCAATGTCATTTTTCACTAAGCTAAACCCCTTTGACGAATTATCTAAATTTTAGTGTCATATTTGTTCTCCAATCATTCCCTTTCCTATACTCTAACCTTCTCTCTTTTTTATCATCAAGTTGTAACATACATCACATCCTTATAGCCAGTCCTAGTCGACATATACATAAATAATACATTTTAAGCTTTTAAGTTGATGCAGACTTTGTATGCACCAACGACAAAGTATAATCTAAAATTTGATGGGGAGATCCATTCAAGTCTCAAACTATATACAGCCGCAGCGTCGCATCTCATATGATGCCCCGTCTTCTGCATATATAAATTAGTCAGGCAGTTCCAAAGCTCTCTATTTCTCCTTTTTGTTTTTCTTATAATGCACTAAAATATCAAATGTTCCATGTATTTTATTCCTTTTGCTAATTTAGTACTTCTGTTTTTAATTTAGGCAATTTGATTCATATGTTTGTTCTCGTTAGTCTATGCAGTCAATTCCGTCAAATAATTTTATTTTTTTAAGATTTAAATGTCAAAATGATCATTATATATTTCTTTTTTAAATGAATTTTGGTCATGCGTTTTTTTTTTTTTTTTTTTTTTGTTGACAATTTGTCCAATTTGGGGGTGGGTGTGGTTGAGTATAGGGGCAGATCCATGTAGGGGCAAGAGGGAGCCCTGCAAGCCCATAATCCACCATTGTAGACGAAGATGTTGACCCCTACAAATTACCCATAAACTGCTTGATGAAATGCTCCAGATGGCGTAGCACACCACCACAGCAAGCAGGCGCGCTCGGTGCTTGCGCGTAACACTTCCTTTGTTTTTGTTTTCCTGACGTCAAACGACAAAGTTGTAGATATTACCTTATTTCCATTTTCAGCATTTAAGTAAATTTCTTTGTCCTTTTACTTTCATTTTTTTTTATACTACTCGTCTTACTTAAGTTTATAATGTAAATAAGGAAGTACCCCCCATTTGGATTCAATAAAAATACTAGAAAATCAAATTCCCACCAAATCAAAATTTGAAAAATCAGTTTTAGTGCAAAATATGATTTGGGCCAAAAATGATGGCTCATTAAGTCAATATATACTTCATACTAAAATCTCATAAATCAAGTTTTCTTATTTGATATGTAAGGAATAAAAGCCGCCAAAAATTATCTTGAGAAAATGATTATTCCGAAAAAACATTTTTCATACTTAGCCAATATTTTTACATAAAACCATTCATTTTTCATACTTAGCCAATATTTTTACATAAAGCCATTTTTCATGTATGATACGAATGCATAAAGGGATCTAAGGTCAATCTAGGTAAAAAGCCTTAAATGTTCAATCCACAAAGAGTTTTACAAGAATGACCTAACTCTTACGTAGTGAAGAAATTTTTGCTTGAATAAGCTCCCCCTAAGACAGTACTCATGAGGATTCAAAGTTTGAGAGCTGGAGCCCAAAAGAAATGTAAATAAAGCCCAAAATCAAAACCACAACGGACCTAAAAAATGATTTACATGCCCTAAAATGAGCAGGATTGCACTAATATATGCCAGCTCTTATGTCGAATAGGATGGGATGCCTTGGGAGGAGAAAAGGATTGCGCTAATTTTTTGGTTTATTATCACATTCTTAGAGATATTTCTAGTTTATTGTAGTATGTCTATTTTTTGAGGTTGGTGCAGTTCTTTTTGATAATTAACATGAGTATTTTGTATGGTTTTATCTATTAACTATGAATTAGAATATTATCATTTCATTTCGATGGGTCTATTTTGTATAGATTTTTTTTTTAACCTTTTATACGTTGACCTCTAGAATGAAAATTTATAGATCCGCCACACACCTGGATCGGCTCCGCCGTAGCCCGATATTGTCCGCTTTGGGCCCCATTTGCCTTCATGATTTTGTTTTTGAGAACTCACGAGCAACTTCCTAGTAGATCACTCATCATGGGATTGCTCTAGCCCAAACTCGCTTAACTTCAAAGTTCCCATGACTCCAAAGCCAGTGAGCTCCCAAAAGGCATTGTGCTAGATGGAAGTAGGCATGTACATATCAGGCACATCACCCCTCTTCGTTGGTCGATGTGGGATATTACAATCCACCCCATTTAGGGGCCCGACGTCCTAGTCGGCACAATCGCACCACAAGGCGAGTGACTCTAATACCATTATGTTGCACCACGAATGTAACATCCCACATCGACCAACGGAGAGGGGGTGATGTGCCTTATATGTACATGCCCACCTTCATCTAGCACGAGGCATTTTGGGAGCTCACTGGCTTCGAAGTCATGGAAACTCCGAAGTTAAACGAGTTGGGGCTAGAGCAATTCCAGGATAGGTGACCCATTGGGAAGTTGCTCGTGAGTTCCCAGAAACAAAACCGTGAGGGCAGAGAGGGGGCCTAAAGCGGACAATATCATGCTATGGCGGAGCCAATCCCGAAATGTGACAATTTGGTATCGAGCCACTCTGCCGTATGGTGCGAGTGTGTCGACGAGGACGTTAGGCTCTTAAAAGGGGTGGATTAGACATCCACATTGACCAACGGAGAGGGTGATGTGCCTTATATGTACATGCTCATCTCCATCTAGCACAAGGTTTTGGGAGCTCACGGCTTTGAGTCATAGGAACTCCAAAGTTAAGCGAGTTGAGGCTAAAGCAATCCCAAGATGGGTGATCCAGGAAGTTGCTCGTGAGCTCAGAAACAAAACCGTGAGGGCAGAGGAGGGTCAAAGTGGACAATATCGTGCTACGCGGAGCCGATCCCGGATGTGACAGCGGATCGGCTCCGCTTTGCAAGATATTGTCCTCTTTGGGCCCTCATTGCCCTCACGGTTTTGTTTCGGAATTCACTAACAACTTCCTAGTGGGTCACCCATCTTGGGATTACTAGCCCAAACTCGCCAACTTCGAGTTCCCATAACTCCGAAGTCAGTGAGCTCTCAAAAGGCCTCATGCTAGATGGATGTGGGCATGTACATATCAGGCACATCACCCCCTCTCCGTTGGTCAATGCGGGATGTTACATCCGCCACTAATTGGGTGACAAGTTGCCGAAAAGAGGAGTTAGGGAGTTTGCCGAAAGGTAAAACGACAAGAAAGAGAGACTGGGATGGGCGGAGCGGGGTTAGTGCCTCAGGTTGGGCTACTGGTTTTCATTCTTTAAGTTTTTTTTATTTTACTTCTTAATCTCATTTTTAATCTTTTTTAACTTTAACTTTTTATTTTCAACTTAAATTTTTATATTTTTCAAGTAGTCACATATGAACTTTTTAAACTTTAATTATATGAAATGAGTTACACCAGAAAACTGAGTGAAACAAAAGAACTATATTGACTAATTTGATCAAATAAATCAAACACAGAGACCATTTCAACATTTAAGCATTTAAATATAAGCTCTTTCATCCACTAAGACTCAATTGAAAACAATTTGGAGTTTCAAATAAACTTTTCTGTTTGTCTCCCACGCACTTCTCTTAATAAAGAAATTATATGTGCTCATACTGTGCAAAGAAATCATGCACAAGTGTGAACTATATCAACTTGAATTTCGAAGTAGATCAGTATATTTAGTTCCTAATATCAGGTGTGCTAAGTGGGATCGAAAGTGAACTTAATAGTTCTCTTATATCATGTGTTTGATTATGTTTAATTTAAAGTTGTCTCATTGTCTGCAGGCCACCAATGTGCACCACTCAACTATTTTAATACAAGAAAATTAGAGGATATCTATAGCCTAGGATTTCAGATAGCGAAAGGAAAGTTTTTAGCTTTTGTTAATGGAAGAGGAAAGTTAAATTCAATCAACACAGCCTTCTAGCTCCAACGAAAAAGATTATTTACTTCTTCGAGTTCATACCAAAAAAATATTAACCTTATAAAGAGATGCAGGTTAAGTCAGTTGGTCAAATGAAAAAAAAATTCAGTTGGTCAAAATAGTGAGTCTACCTCCTTGAATATGATCGATTATTCAATCTTCATTGCTGCAGAAAGTTTAGAATATCATATATATTGTTAATATAAAAAAAATAAAAATAAAAATAAAAAATAAACCAACGCTATGGGCATATTCCATTTTAGCTTGATACACTATTCTCTAGTACAAAAGAAAATTATATGACAGATCCCGAGAAATCCCTAAATTTTGTTGATGATGACCCAAATTTGCCAGAAAATCAGCAATCATATTTTGCTTCACGAAACACGTGCTGAATTTCAGAAATCTGAAAATGTTATAGGACATAAACATATTTATTTCTGTAAGTACAGAAATGTATTGTGACACATTTATTTCTATAAGTACAGAAATGTATTGTAACATATAATTTATTTCATACTGCAAGCGATTAAATGAGGACTCTCCATATTAACTACTATCTTTGTAAGCAAGACAAACATGTCCATAACCATAGCTAACAACCTAGAGAGATTATCGATTACCTCCGTTGTCAGAAAATAGGTAGCTCCGAGTCATAATTGTTAGGCCATCTTCAATAGTTGGCTAAATCCTCAAATTTAGCTCTTTTACAATCAAAACTCATCTGCAGCAATGGGCTAAACATGCCATGTCACCGGACCAAACCTAGTCAGTGGGCCAAAAGGGCCAAATGTGGCCTACTTCTTGGGTGAGCTATATCTTATCTTATTATTTCTTGGGTGGGCGAGTTGTTGTTTTTAAATATTTTTCTTTTCTAAAATCCTATTTGAAAATATTTTTCTCTTCTAAACTAAATTTTAAAAAGGGTTTCAAATAGTACTTTAATTAAATTATTTAATATATTTAAAGAATATACTAAAAACTAATAAAATATTAAGGGGACTATGATTTAGCCCTGCACTGCTGAGGAAGATAAAAATATAGCTCATCACTATTCCTTAAAAAAATTATAAATGAAGGGCTAAATTTTATGGGTGGGCTATATTTAGCCTTCCACTGTTGAAGATGGTCGTGATGCTTTTATGATTGTTTATAGTTTGATTTTATATCATTTGGTCATGTGTTAAATATTTTAAAGAGTGTTTAGCGTTTGATTGATATATATATATATATATATATATACAAGATTAAATTTGATAGGCAGCACATTGTTAAGATTGTTCACATTTAAATATTTGTATTATCCAAGTCATTCTAAACTATAAGAAAACTCCTAATCAAGTATGGGGATTAAGGCTTTAGATAATCGCATCTTGGGAGTCATTGAGCATTCAACTTCGAAGCCATAGTCTTCTAGCGAATGAGGAGCTAAAGAGCTCTTGAATGTTCCAGTGAGAGAGAACCCAGAGATTGGAAGAGAGGGAGATGGAGAAAGAAGTCAGAGAAAAATAGGGAGATGGAGAGAGAAAGTGAGAACGTTCTGGTCAGAAGGAAATTAAAAATAATTTATCTTATATTTTTAGCGGATCGCATTGCTTCCAGCCTAGTCTACAAAGTTCTCAATGACATAATAGAAAATAGGTGAAGTAGAAAGTTTACCGTCTACTTGATCTAATATGTCCTCGTGTAGGGTTTGTTGTTGCCATGGCACTATAGCTTGTCATTTTTAGCAATAGATAAGTAGAGAGAGAGAGAAGGAGGGCAAGGACATAGATCACCGACTCTGGCGCGAACGGCCCGTTTGACACCTCTAACTGGTAAGGCACGTAGCGAACGGAAAGTTCTCGCCACTTCTGTAAGTGAGTGGATTTGGGGAAGGACATAGATCACCGACTAGTGAGGCGTAGATGAAGAGAGCAAAGCTGACCTCTTCTCAGCTGTTTGCTTGCTCTAGATTGTTTGAAGATAATGGAAACAAAACCGCATGGTTTTTGTCCCCCCACCCCCCTTAAAAAAGCAAGCGGATTTTAAGGCATGGTGGTTCTGGTTTTGGGAGAAGAACCCAAAAAAGCTGACTTTATTGGAAATCAGATTTGGCAATTAGCAAAAGCTGACGACACTTCACGTGAGAGCTGAAGCTGAAGGACCACTTCTTTAAATCCTCTATTTCAAATCACTTATTGTGTCGCATAAGTTATGTGTCCTTCAAACTGTGAGTTTTTGTTGGCAACACTTTGCATGCCCAATTGGTGGGAGACAAATAGTAACCAGACAATTAAGGGCGTGTTTGGCTACTTTGGTTATGTGATGCATGATTAATTAAAAGATGATGACATGCAATATCTTTGTCCAATAATATCACAACTAAATATAATGATTTTATTAGTAAATCATTGTTTCCCTTATCTATGATTAAAGTTGGAAATAAATTTTTTTTCATGAGTTAATGTGTTGGGTTATTTTAGTTCATTTTTATGAGTTTTCAATTCAAAAGTTACTTGGAGAATTTGTTTGCCGGATATACCTTGTGAAAAGGCACACGTATATCTTGTCACCTTGTTGAAGTCATGTATCATTTCCAAATATCATCAAATCAACTAAATTAGATATTATTTAACTATTTGATTATTCGCATTTCATTTCCGTATTATCTAATGAACAATTTTGTACATTTTAGATGATCATATAACTTCTAACTCGGATAATTATTTTCACAAATTATCTAAAATATAGACAGTTCGGCTCATTAAACTGCATTATAGTGTAACGTAGAGTACATATATAGGTTTGTAATTTGAGAGGCTAGTTGTTGAAAAAGGTGGCTAGATAGCAACGCAATCCTACGGTCTAGCAGTAATGGCGACTGATAGAATTAGAAAAAAAAATGAATAAATAATTCATAAGCAAGACTTGGAGGCAATTTAGCTGGATATCTAAGCTCAATTCATACACAAGATATCAATTAAGTTCATAAATAACAGGTCGCTTGCCTGTGAAGTCGTTTGCTAATTAATTCATGATGAGTTGAATAATTCCAAACATTTTAAAATAAAACTGTAATAATTTCTTAATGATGATTGGATGTGACTTGGAGTGTGAAAAAGACACCGGAGACGTTTGTGTATGAGAATATTATTCCATCACTTCAAAATAAATTTTAGTTTAGTTTCTGTCTTTGTTTATACAATAAATCAATTAATATTTAATAATATGGTTACTTGTCTAATTTACATTTTGTAACCCACTCCAACTTTCCCAATATAGGAAAGCGAATATACGTTTATTTACAAATGTATACGGAAAGCATGTTGGAATTATTCAATTAATAAAACATGTGTAGCTATCAATGAACCCAAATGAGAATTGACACAAGCTATTAATCGTTTGACTCACAAGTTGCAAGGGGCTTCTAGCTCAAGTTGTTAAGAGCAATTACTTCAACACTCGAAATTATGTATTCGAGTTTCCTCTTCTCCATTTTCACTTGTATTAAAATATAGGGAGTTTCACTAAAACACCCAAAATAGGGCTGAAATTATAAAAAAACTCAACACCCAAAACACTTTATAAACACACCCAAAACCCATCATTACACACACTCAAAACCCATTTATAAACACACCCAAAAAATATACAATTGTAGATTTTGGGGTTAATTTTGGGTGTGTTTCTAAGTTTAAATAGTTTTTGGGTTTTTTTTATAAATACATGTTTAGGATTGGGTTTATTTATAAATTTGTATAATATATATATATATATATATTAAATTCACAGTTGATATATATGCACCATTTTTTTGTTAAACAAAGTGTATGGAAATTCTTAAATATATTCAGTTATTTCATATATGTTTATATTTTTATTCTTCTCCAATTTGGAGGTATTTATAAAGAAGTACAATGATTTGTTCACCCTAAATGCAATAGGAAATAAATCTAAATTACAATAGGAAATAAATCTCAATTACAATGGGACAAAATAAGTAGGTAAGTAAATAAAATCCTAACATAGTACGGAACCAAAATCTTAACTAAATAAGGAATCACAAACACCATACTCGACATTGACCAATCAAACAACTGTACAGAAGGTCTTGTCGTAAACCACGAGTGAAACAAAAGGCAAACCAAAGCAAAGATTGCAGCTGAAACACAATAGCAAACCTTAAAAAATAGAGCACATGGTAGAACACATAAACCCTAAAAATAGGGCACACAACAAAACATGCAGAACACATACAGAAACCCTGTGAATACAACAAAGGCATGGCAAGGCAAGAAACATAGAAACCATGTGAACAAGGCAAAGGCAAGGCAAGAAACACAGAAACCCTGTGAACACGGCAAAGGCAAGGCAAAAACAAACCCTAAAAATAGGGTAAGACAAGGCGAAGCCAAACCCTAAAAAATAAGGTCAAGGCAAAGTAAATACAAAAGGCATGGGCACAACAACAGCAACAATAATGACCACAGCAACAGAAAGTGAAGCAAGCAATGGCAACGTCAGCGATGGCCACGACAACAACATCCAAAGTGAAGGACAATTCCTCCATATCTACTTTACCTAATTCACGCAGACACAACTTCTCTTCACTCCCCTTTCCCCCTGAAGAGAAGGGGTTATCAAGGTCGATAAATAGGTAATAACTTTTTGGTAAAGAAAAACAAATCCTTTTTCATTCCTCCCCCTCCCCCCGCCCCTCTCCCCCCTTGAAGAGAGGGGAGGAGGGGAAAATTCTTGGATATATTCAAATATTTCATATATGCTTATATTTATATTTTTATTCTTCTCCAATTTGGAGGTATTTATAAAAAAGTACAAAGATTTGACTCATAGTTTGCAACCGGCAAGATACCAAGTTACATAGTTCTTGCATCGTAATGGAGAGTTAGGCAGTAAAGGGACGGGTGAATCGAGCAACGCAGAGGCTCACACAGCTTTGTGGAAGAGCATCTGGTATCTGAATTTGTCCCCAAAATTCGGTCCTTCGTTTGGTGAGTTTGTAAAGGTGCGATGGCCGTTTGACAAAATTTACCGTAGAAGCATATTAATATTAATGATACTTGTGGTGTTTGTTGTAGCAAGGGGGATTCAATTATGCACTTATTCTTTAAGTGTGAATTTGCACGTGCTTTTTGGTTTGCTAGTTCACTCCAACTGGATATGAGAAAGTTTAGGAGTGCCACTTTTAATGGTTGTTGGACGGAGTTAATGCCTACCTGAAGATGTGGTGTTGCAATAGATAGCTTATGGACTTTGGCGAATATGGAAAAGCCATAATGGGAATATCTTTGAAGGTAAAAAGGTGTGCCCAACTGAAGCTGTGCACCTTTGGCAGGCACAAGTCCAGGAATTTCAGGATTCGCAATACAAGCCATTGCCACTGGCCACTGAGCAGCCCAGACCACCGGACCAGGGACAAACGGTATCGTTATCTTGGCAAAACCCAAACCTGGCTGGATTAAAATTAATTGCGATGGTGCCTGGCAGCAGCAGACCTTGCGGGGTGGAGTTAGGTGGGTGGTGCTATCACATTTCGGCTTTCTTCTCAGGGCAGGCGGTACGGGGGACATGTTATGTTAGTTGGCTCTCATGATGGAAGTTGAAGCCATTTGTGATGCTCTGACGATAATAATGGATGTAGGGGTTGACAAAGTTGAGGTAGAATCTAATTGTCTACAGCTTATTAAAATGCTTCAGGGCAAAGACAAAATTGATATGAACTTGGAAGGGTTAATTCATGATATTAGGTTTTTATGCAAGTCTTTTAGTTCAGTAGAGTTTTTGTTTGTGCCGCCGCAATGTAACAAAGTGGCCCATTTGGTTGCTTCCTTTGTATCTCAAGCAAGGAATGTTCACCAGGTGGGATGAGGTGGGCACCAATTGGCTCTTTGATACTTTAGCTAAAGATGTAAACCTTACTATGCGTTATCAATAAAATCTCTCTTATCGTGTGGCCAAAAAATATATATATATATATTGCAACGGGCTTGTAGCTCAAGTTGTTAAGATTAGTTACCTCAATATCCAAAATCATGTGTTCAAATTCCCTCTTCTCTAATATTGCTTGTATTAAAAAATATATATTAGATTCACAGTTGACATATATGCACCATTTTTTTTGTCAAACAAAGTGTATGGAAATTCCCATATATATTCAGTTATTTCATATATGTTTAGATTTTTATTCTTCTCTAATTTGAGGTATTTATAAAGAAGTACACAGATTTTTTCACCCTAAATATAATAGGAAAAAAAATCTAAATTACAATAGGAAATAAATCTCAATTACAATGGGAAATAAATAGGTAAGTAAATAAAATCCTAACATAGTACGAAACCTAAATCCTAACTAAATAAGGACTCGCCAACCTCCCCCTCAATTGGTTCAAAGATACTTCACATGCCTAACTTGACAAGCGAGTCATAGAACATCATACTTGACATTGACCAATCAAACAACTATGGAGAATGTCTTCTCATAAACCATGAGTGAAACAAAAGGCAAACCAAAGCAAATATCGCAGCTGAAACACAAGAGCAAACCCTAAAAAATAGGGCACATGGCAGAACACATAAACCCTAAAAATAGGGCACACAATAGAACAAGGCAAAACGCGTACAGAAACCTTATGAATGCAACAAAGGCAAGGCAAGGCAAGAAACATAGAAACCCTGTGAACACAACAAAGGCAAGGTAAGAAACAGAAAAATCATGTGAACAGGACAATGGCAAGGCAAAAACAAACCCTAAAAATAGGATAAGGCAAGGCAAGGCAAAGCCAAACCCTAAAAAATAAGTCAAGGCAAGGCAAGGCAAAGCAAAGACAAAAGGCATGGGCACAACAAGAGCTACGGAAAGCGAAGCAAGCAATGGCAATGTCAATGACGGCCACGACAACAACAGACACAACTTCTCTTTACTCTCCTCTCCCCCTAAAGAGATGGGAGGAGAACACAAACACATATCATAAGAAAACCTGGCTCTGATACCATGTCAAATAAAGTATATGGAAAAATTCTCGGATATATTCATATATTTCAGATATGCTTGGATTTAGATTTTTATTCTTCTCTAATTTGGAGGTATTCATAAAGAAGTACAAAGATTTGTTAGCTCTAAATATAATAGGAAATAAATCTAAATTACAATAGGAAATAATTCTTAATTACAATGGGACAAAATAAATAGGTAAGTAAATAAAATCCTAACATAATAAAGAATCAAAATTCTAACTAAATGAGAACTCGCCAACATTTTTAAATACTAATTTTTTTTTTAATGGGTAGGCAATGATAAAGGAACATAATTTTCTAAATTACTTTACCATGTATTTTTTCTTTAAATTTAAGCATTGGTACATACATTCCGAAAGATCTTTTGTCCTCTAAAGCACCTAGGATAACATCCCTCTACTATAATATTTGAGTTCAAATGACTTTGTATGTGTCACATTTATTGAAAGCAACAACAACGCTCGTTATGTCCCACTACAATAAGTTATGTGTTAGGTGATATTTGAGCATACGCCGTAAAGGTCACCTTGTTACACACTCATAATGGGTGTGTGGTTTGCCCTCCCTCATATGACTAATCACTTTAATATCTATTTAGTTACAAGTTCACGTTATAATATTCAATAAAATATGAAAAAATTATGGTAATGCATGATAACTTCTTGAAGTGCCAATAATAATTTTATTAATATATTAATAATTTTTGTAGATATATTAATGTTCCTATGTATGCTCATAATTTAATAATAATGTGTTTTCAAATATATAAAATCATAGGAACAAATCAAAGTCTAAATCTTAACAGCCCAAATAATAAGTCATGTTTATATTTGCTCACACTACAATAATCTTGGCATAACATCAAACCCAATTAATCCATGTCTAGTAATAATTATCTGACATGCCATCGATAGGAAGCCATGAGGAGATACACAATACTGTCAGTAGTTTCTAGATATCAAGAATCCAATCGTACTGTACCATTACATTTAAACAGGGAAGCATCCTTTTCATTCTGAAACTGATTTATTGCCATATTAATTTATTTTGCCCACTCCCATCAAGGACCAAGTTATACCTTGCTATTCAAGAATTTATTTTATTAAATACAAGTGATGGTTGAAACTATTCTATCGTAATCGCATATGGGGCATCGAGCTTGAATGCAAAAAGCGAGTACGCTACTTTGATTAACTGACCTATTTCACTTTTTTTTAATATCTAAGATTCATTTAAATCAAAGATATTTTGGGAATATAAAAAAAGAATAAAAAATAGTTTCAAATGACAATATACAAATCACAAGATAATCTAAAGGCTAATTTATAATTTTGAAATAAGTTGTGATTGTCAGCACCTGAGTTTTTATCTGCACTACACCTGGGAATGATAGAGAGAGAGGAGCAAATTTGACAATTGATATATGAACCCACCACCCAACTCAACAAAATTAACAAAGGCATACAAATTTTAACAATATATTCATGGGCCAATCACCAATGAACCCACGCGCTTGTTTTAAGCTTCAAAATCTCACGCGTGGAATTGACAAGCAAAGAATGTTCTGATTAGAGAGAGCTCAAAACATGCAATTGATGTTTGGTTTGGGTTCAATGATTTTATTAATGTTTCAATTAATATGCATGTAGCAAGGTTTTGTTTTTAAATGATATAAAATTAGTAATTGATTGCGAAATTGAAGAAATATAAGGTGATGGAGCATATGGCACTCCATGTAAATCGGGTGTCATCGTTTTTAGTATTGGTAATGTAGGTATGTTGGAAATGTTCTCTTGTTTAAAAAAAAAAAAAAATTTATACAGGAAATTAAAAAGCGAAAGCGCGAATAAAAGTTGAAACGTGAAACTGTAGCACGAAGGATGGGGGAGTGACTAATGTTTGCAAACACATCAACAACAAAGTTGGCTTCTCTAAACACATAGCGGAATTGAATGTATTGAAAAGAGAAAGCTAAAAAAAGATGATATACTTCAACATTGTACAAAGACACGGATTGCACTATTTATCTGAGTTATTTTTTAACAGCGTGACTTAAGTGACAGTAAGACAACATTACATTTAGAATATATAATATTGAAAATGTAAATCTCTTAAAAAGTGAGTTATAAATTGAGGTGGCAATCTCTCACATGTTAATAAGAAAAGGGTATATTAGCATGTATTGCTTGAAAGTAAAATTATGAGAGAGTGGCCACACCCATGTGGAAGCTCCATGGTTCCTTCTCTCTATTGAAAGCCATACTTTACAAGTCCCAACTACTTTTGATACCACCAAGAGGCAACAACAATTTGTACACCCTTTATCTTTCTTTGTGCGCATAACTGAGTAATAAACATGAAAAGGTTGGAGGGAAAAGTGATTGGGGCTCCTTGCTGTAAATTATAATGAGGTATGAGTTGGGTGTTTGGAGAGTGAGAAAAGGAAAGAGAGAGATTGGAAAAAAGATTCAGTCATCATTTATTTGTTGTGGGGGCATCTTATGAGAAAAAAAAAAGATGCAAGAGCAAGAACCTTGCCTCCCTATATCCTATGCAAATCCCCATACCTTTTGTAGTTTCCTCACCATCAAGAAAACAAACCCAAACTCTCTTTTTGCATATTGAGGCATTATAGTATCATAAACCATCATCATAATGACAATTATTTTACAGGGAGTGAACAAAAGCCCCACGTATATAATAAGCTGGTGGGACATGAGCACCAATGACCCCTAATTATGTGCTTGAAGATGAGAGAAAAATTATATTAAAAAAATATTGCCAAAGTTTTTATATATATAAAAAAAAAAATATCACAAAATCCCATTTGCATATCACTCATGTTAAAGCTTAATAGCTTACTAGCCTCTTCGCATACGTTTCTGCGCTTCTTTTAATTTTAATTTTTTTAAATATGAAAAAGTGTAAATTTACCATATTATTCTAATTTAATTAATAATTTTAATTCTTAATGTTTGCATTAACAAAAAGTATTTTATGATATTTTGAATGTTTCACAATTCTCTATTTTTTACTTTATATATAGTAGTCTCGATCTTTTGGATTGAAAGTCAGAGATAGTGGTCATCCACCGTTAAATATTAATCTAATGGTTCAAAAAAGTTTAAAAGGAGTGCAAGAGTTAGTAAGAAATTGAATTTATATTTAACAAGTAATGAAATCTCTTAGACTCCTGTAGTCCAATAGATCAAGACTAACATATAGATTACTGTTGTTTATTTATTTATTTATTTTACTTTATGTTGTGAGAGGCATTGACACACCCACAAAAACACATATAGAAGGAGACCATGAGACCATGAAACCAAATTCCAAGAGCGTGCAGACCACATTGCAATTACCACACAGATGCTTGCTCCCTCTGTCAAACTTGGTCCCCATGAGCCCATCAAGGTCTCCATTGGCGCGTGTCATGACCTATCCACGTGAGCGCGTGGAGTCAACCAGGGTGTTTTTGGGTTGGGAAAGAAAAAGAAATTAGAGAGAGAGAGGTGAGAGAGGAAAAAGAGGAGAGAGACAGAGAGAGTGTCAGAGGTTAGAGGCAAGAGAACGTGCAGTATTTGAGGCACAGATCTGGATCCACTCAAAACACCCAACTCGGGCACCCACACTCACTCAACTCACTCAACTCACTCAGTCTCATCTCACTGCTCATACCTGTACCCGTCTTTGTCCTCTATAAAGTTCAAAGGAGAGAGAAATAATAGATGGAGAAGTAGAGAGAGAAGAAAATCCACAGCTAGAGAGAGAGAGAGAAAGAGAGAGCTCAGAACCCAAAAAAACCCAGCAGCAGAAACACAGCAACAGTTGCAGCAGTGAAGCAATTGATGGTTCTTCTGCTGCAAAAGAGCCTAGAAACTAGAAAGAAAGGCGGTGGTTTGGCCTTTGGAGTAAAAGTTTGACTAGGAATTAAGCCAAGTCCTATAGCTAGAGCAAGGATTTTTATTACAGGGATAGAAAGATAATATGTTTCAAGTAGTCGAGTTGGGAGACAAAGAAATTAGAACAAGACTCATATCCTCTTTCATGGGTAAGCCGTACTTTTACACAGAGAGTCCAGTTTCAGCTTTCAATTTGGCAAAGAAACTAAAGAAAACTGATTTTTTTACAAGAAAAAAAACAGTGTGTGGTTTTTTTTGGTGGTTTTAGACTTTCAGTTTTATTGCTATTTCTTTATGCTTATGACTCTTCAAAGTTCCAAACTTTCCTCTCTTTATTTGCTTTATGGAGAAATTCAATCACCCCCCAAAGCCTTTTTTTGGGGTTGGGTTTTTCCTTTCCTTTCAACAATTAAAGGTAACTCTGAGCTTCAGCCTAGCTAGCCAGTTCTTTTTAATCAATCAAACCACACGAGAATACTACTTTTAACACTCCACACCTTTCTTTATGGTTTTTTTCCCTCTCTCTCTCTCTCTGTCTTCACCTTTATTTATTTATCTTGGGTTTTGCAGGAATAATAAGATAGAAAGAAAGAGAACACTCTTATCTCCCCACTCATCACAAGAGGTTGTTGGTAGGTAAAAGGTTTTGTGTGTGGTTGAGAAAGAAATTTTACTTGTTCATAGAGTAGAAGAGCAAATTATCACTTTGCTCTCTCTCTCTCTCTCCTCCCTTTCCTCTGTCCCTCTCAATTTTTTCAAAACCAGAAAAACAAGATTTGGAGGGTTGGTGGCAGTGAAGTTTAGCACACACCAACCCCAACTCTGCTATCTCCATATCATCAACATCAGCCATGGATTCCTATGAAGCTACAAGGATTGTTTTTGCAAGGATCCAAAACTTGGACCCAGAAAATGCTTCCAGAATCATGGGTCTGCTTCTGATACAAGATCATGGTGAGAAAGAAATGATAAGGTTGGCTTTTGGCCCTGAAGCTTTTCTCCACTCAGTGATTCTCAAGGCAAGGAAAGAGTTGGGAGTGCCCATATCAAACTCTCCTTCTACACCTTCCACACCTTCTTCACCTTCCCCCTTTCTTTCCACTAACCCAATCACTATCTCGAGGCAAAACTCTACTTCCTCGTCTTCCAGACTCTCTCTCTCCATTCCAAACCCATCTTCTTCCTCTGCTTCAGCTTCTTGGGCTGCTCTCTGTGAGCTTAGAAACCAAGAAGAAAATAATTTGATCATGAGCCCCAGCAGCAACTTAGCTCTCAATGGGTCCTCTTCATCATCTTCCATGATGAATTCCTCCTTACCCTTCTATGGAAATGGAGGGACTGATGTGATTGATGAGTTTCAGCTTCAAGAGCAGCTCTCTTTCCTCAACGATGGCTCTCCAGCACTTGGGCCAAAATCCCCTGATTTTTTCTACCCCCAAACTGACTTGTCTTCAAGTCCTACCAATGGTTCTGATCCGGCCCTTTTCTCCTCTTACCATGGCTCTGCAAATTGGGGCGGTGGTGGTGGTGGGCCCCTCCACAGGAGAAGCTGCTCTGTCAGTGATGTGTGCTCGGAGGACCCAAACTCTGCTGGGTTTGGCTGGAAACCCTGCTTGTATTTTGCAAGAGGCTACTGCAAGAATGGAACCAGCTGCAGGTTCTTGCATGGTGGACTTGGGGACTCTGTTGTCGATGGTGGTGGTCAAATGGCTGTTGGGTCACCGAGCAAGCTCGAGATGATGGACCAGTCATGCCATGAAGCACTTCTCAGATCTAAAACTGCTCAACAGCAACAGCAAAGACTTGCTGCTGCTTCTCAGCTCATGGCCTCAGCTAACTCCTTCCCTTACTCCTCTAAGTGCATGAACTTCCTTCTTCAGCAGCAACAAACCGATGCCCAAAGGTACGAAATCTAATGAAGTCCTCATCTTTTTTGGTATTAAAGTTCTAATCTTTTATGTTATATAAGTTAATCTTGCTGTGAAATCCATGTAGGGCTGCAGCTGCTGCTGCCTTGATGATGGGTGATGATATGCACAAATTCAGTCGATCCCGGCTCGAAAGAACGGATTTTTCGATGAATGGTGGTGGGGCAGGAATGGTGAACCCAGCTTCAAGGCAAATTTACTTGACTTTTCCAGCTGATAGCACTTTCAGAGAGGAAGACGTCTCAAACTATTTCAGGTCATTTTTCGGTTCCTTAGCTTTTTTAGTGCAAACATCTTTTACAAAGGCATGGTGAAATGGGTTGTTTTTGTTTTGCTGACTTTGCTTGCTGTTGTTTTTGAATGGAAAATAATGAAGCATTTATGGGCCGGTTCAAGATGTGAGAATCCCATACCAGCAGAAGAGGATGTTTGGTTTTGTTACATTTGTGTACCCGGAGACTGTGAAGCTCATTTTGGCCAAAGGGAACCCTCATTTCGTCTGTGATGCTAGGGTGCTGGTTAAGCCTTACAAGGAGAAGGGCAAAGTCCAGGACAAGTACAGGCACACTCTCACTTCTTTTTTGATGTTGTTCCCCTAACTTAAACTTCCACTGATTTTAATATCGTTACCGGAAGTAATTATACTTGAGGGAAATTAAGCTAATGCTGCTTGAATGTTATTAATTTGCCAGGAAACAACAGCAACAAGTGGACAGAGGAGATTTGTCTCCCTGTGGTACACCTACTGGCCTGGATTCTAGAGACCCTTATGATATCCAGCTAGGTAGCTAATTCAAGCAAAACATTTGCCTTCAAAGAGTTATTAATTGTCACACACATGGACAAAATTATTTTGCATTCAACCATGCTTCTCTTGAATTGTAGGAGCGAGGATGTTTTACAATCCTCAAGACATGTTGTGGAGGAGGAAGCTGGAGGAGCAAGCTGAGTTGCAGCAAGCACTTGAAATTCAAAGCCGAAGGTTAATGGGTCTGCAGCTTCTTGATGTGAAAAAGCATCACCACCGTTCTCTTTCTTCCAGCAGTCCCATTCAGTCCCCTACTCAGTCTCCAAGCATGTTTAATCAAAACCTAATGTTTCCTTCAATTCCCAATGGCCCAGAAGTTCCGCAAGGTATTTTTGTTGCTACATTTAGAATGGGGTGTAAACAGGTGTCATGGTTCAATACGGTAGCTAACATTTTAATTGTTCTCGATCGCAGAGAACTCTACCCCGATGCCACCCACTGCTTCAGAAGTGGATGACGATCAGTTGCTTAAGGAAGCAGCGCATGTTGTGTTAGGTAAAGAAGTAATGGTCAACAATGATGAAAAGGGCAGTGGCAGTGGCAATGCCAATGCCAATGGAAATGGTGAGGAGAGCCCCCGCGATAATGTCAATAACTTGCTTGAAAGGTATGCAGGATTTTGCATCAAATTTCCGTGTTGGCTTTCCAAGTTGTATGAACACTGTGTTGAAGCTTATGGACCTTATAATTGAGTGCATGCAGCTTGGAGCACAACCTTCCTGATAGTCCTTTCGCGTCTCCAACGAAAGGCGCCGGTGAGTACACGTCCTCCTTCCCCAGTGGGACTACTGAGGCCAATGACTCCGATGCCTCAGCTGCTAACATGAACTTGGCCACTTCACTACTCCCAGCAGCTTCAACACTCGACATGGCATCCTTCAAGTCTTTCAACTGCCAAATTCCAAGGTTACCCCAAACTCCTTTCCATGAAATTTATCCATGGCATCATGGTGCCTAAATAATACCTAACTTGGGAATGTTTGATTGAATTCAGGTTGTCCTCTGGCCATGGAACCATAGGAGGGATGTATGGGGGCACAGGAGCTGGACCGAAGTGCCCGGTTGGAACCTCCTAATTAAGCTCTTAACTAGGTACAAGTTACTTTCAAAGCATTAAGATTTTGTTTTGTTTAACCTCCATAACATAATCTGTGTGATTATTTGGCTGTATTTGCAGGAGGATCAAGAAGTCAAGTTAATAAACCAAACAAAACCCGCCAAAAATCTGTAGAGATCATCATCATCATCATCAAATCCCTTCCCCACCAGCAGCACCGCCATCATATCATCAAATACCATACTAGTTACTACCATACAAAAATGCATACGTAAAAAGGCAGTAAAGGAAGTGGGTCAGCCATTTCCTTTTCTTTGTTCTTTGTACTCAGTTTCTGTAGTTGAAGTTGCAACCACAGGTTAAAAAGTTTTAAAGAAGAAGAGAGACAGAAAGAATCAAAACACGGTAAAAAAAAAAATGTTAGTTTGTAACTTTTGGCACTGTAATTTTAATTGTCAGCCTTCCCAATTGTTCCCCTTTAAGTGAAACAATTGCCAAAATCTAGTTTTTAGTCTGTTAGTCTCTGTTTTAGTGTAAAACAATCTTTGTACAGCAGAAGCGGAAGCAGAAAGAAGCTAGCTGATAGAGAGGTAAAAAAAGAAGAAGAAAGGAAGGTAAATTTGTAACTACAAGGCTGATTCAGTCAGTTCTCTTAAAAGGGTAGTTGAAATTGAAGGAGCCTATGAGGAGGAAGGCAAGCTGTGAAGCAAAATCAGTCAGCTGAGCTCAAGTACGATATTGGGAAACTTTTTTTTTTTTTTTTTTTTTTACCATTATCAATCAATGATGTGTTCCTGCTACTTGTAGTGGTTGTTATACACAGACAGATGTACCCTTTGCTGTTAAAATGTTAAAAAAAGAACAGTAAGAAAAACTTAGGATGAAAATCAGAAATGAAACAAGTGAGTTTTTTACTCTAATTTGGTATCTTTTTCGCTGCTTTCTGTGCTTTGGCTTTTATGATGGAGGAGTGTTTTTTTGTCACTTTGTTTAAAAGCCACTTCCATTTTTTCTTCTTTTTGTAACTGGTGGGATACTGTCTTTAAAATTATCTATTCATGGGGAGCTAAAGACTAAAGCAAGTGGGGACCACCCACATGGGTGGTGCTGACGCTGCATGTGGGTCCTACTCATTTATCTAATGCCAGATTGGGGGTGGGGCCTACACACCAAAACCCCACCCATGTGAGTGATCTATGCAATGCCACTATCTCTCACTCTCTCTCTCTCTCTCTCTCTCTGTGCAGGAGAGAAGAGCCTTTACTTTCTTCTCTCTCATTGACAGGAGAAGGAGAGGACATGAACAGATCAAAAAGTAGATGTTGATGCCCACACGTATGACAAAAGTGCACGGATACAAGAATCTTTTGGGGTCTGTAGCCTTGTGAATGCGTGAGAGAAATTGGCAGTAACTCAGAGAGAGAGAGAGAGAGAGAGAGAGAGAGAGAGGCCCTAGATTTTTACTGTTGCCTCGGAGTTTGGACCAAAAAGTGAGGAGTAAATATAGGTGTAGAGATAGTGAGAAACAGGTAGGCAGGCAAAGGCTTCGGTAACTACAAAGTTACCATAACCAGGCTGATATGATATGTTGACATGTAGGGATTATAAACTGAAAGAGAGACCGTATCCATATGCTGTTTCCCAATAGAGAAAAAGAGAGAGAGAGAGAGAGAGCTAGCGTAATTGGTGTCTTGGGAATTTATGATTAGGGTTTGTGGAATGATGGGCTCAACAGTGTTGTGCAATTAATAAGTGATCATGGTGGTCGATTTAGACTTTTTTTTTGTCACTGTATTATCTTTATTAGAATTAAATTGAGTTACGTTTGTAGAAAAATGACATTGACGGGAGCAAAAGGGATGAGGAAATCGGACAATAGGGTTTCAGAAAAGGAGGATTTTGCCTAGATTCGCTTATCAATTATGAGCCATGATCATGATAGTTGAAATAAGGCAATCTTTTGTCACATGTTGTATGTTACTAGGTTACTAATTTGAGCCGCACTCTTCCAGCAAGAATTTCATAATATATATATATTTTATATAAACTATAGTCTACTTTAATTTAATTTAAACTACGGAGAGGATGATTCGAACTTATAGAATTCATAATAATATTGACAATATGGCAATATTTTACTAATCATTCAATTAACAAGCTAACAATATAACATAAACTGTAAATACTTGGTTATATTTCTCTCTCTCTCTCTCTCTCTCTCTCTCTCTCTCTATATGTGTATATTATGATTGTATGAAATTATGTGAAGTGAGAAAAGGGTAAATAAGAAATCATTCTTTCATGTACAATCTCAAATGAACATGATTGTGCCGGAAGAGGATCCAAGGCATTCTCTTTTGGCTTCTTTTTTCTATTTTTGCAATATTTTTTTATTAGATTGTAGGGTAGCCCGCTTTAGTTAATAATAATAAAAAAAAAAACTCGAGAGCCCTAGCATGCACCCAATATCATTAAGATGCATGTTTGTTGGGTGCATGCTAATTAAAGAGGAAATGTTCAAGAAGAAGAGGCTCCTCCTTCATCTTGTGCATGTGGATGGATAGGGTTTGTTTGGTCAAATTGTGTGTGCGGGGGCTTACGTTTTCATATGTGCAGCTTTTTCTCGTGTCAAAATTATAAGAAGCCAGTGGTCAGGATTTTACAAAAGAAACAAGGAGCACCGAATTGATGGTGTCATCACAACTACAAAATTATATCCTTTTCGATATTATCGGGTCACTCATAGTTTATGGGTTCAATTTTGACCCGACTCGTATCCGATGTTATGGGTCTAAGTGAAACATGGTTTATAAAATGTTGCAATTTATCACCTATGTCAAGTTCTATTTAGTTTTCATATCACATATGTTAAGTTTTATTCAATTTTCATTAGCATGCCTCTCACATGGAGAGATATTTGTCCATCTATGTATTAGGGCTCGCTAATGACTACATCTTATAGAATGGTCAAGGATCTAATATGGAGGAAATCAATTTGGGAGGGAAATTGGGGATTGTAAGGTTCCAAGTTTGATCGGCAGTTTGGATGGAAATCGATTTCAGTGATCCCTAATATGTAGATGGAATAAAATATCCTCAACGTGAGGGGCATATGATATGTTTTTATTGAATAGTAGACTGAGCTTGATATATATGATAAATTACAACACTTTATAGAATCCGGGTTAATAGTAAAAATTAAAATTTTATGTGAATTACAAATGCTTAAAAGTTCACCTGATATTTATTCACTTTGAGTTAATATTAACTATCATTTGCTTCGTTTTTTATTTTATTTTTTTCCTTTTGCCTTTTTAGATTTAGAATGCACATTCTAATAGGAGGTATGGTAAATTTTTTGCATTTAAAGTCACCGCCCAACAATAAGAAATCATATCAAATATTAGAAAAAGGTAGGGAAGAATAGAACCTTATTGATGAAAATAAAGAAATTCAATAGTCATCCGTCCTCCTACGCGCTTCTCAAAACAAGCCTCAAGTATTTATCTGCATAATGATATTATTAGAGAATGACCAGTGAAATTGGCATTCCATGTCTTACCAAACTTAATTGTGTTAATAACATCTACACAAGAAACGAGAAAGGAGTACCTAACTCCATAATTTTTTTTTTGTTTTTTAGTAAAAGGGATTTTAAGAGGGATTTTACACAAATATTCATGGGGTGCTTAGAGATTTCGAACTTTTGTCCACATGGGTCGAGGTGGAAGAACTCAACTAACTGAGCTATACCACACTAATAACTCCATAAACTCATTTAACAAAGATGTACCATTATTAATTCATTCATAAACCAAAAATTTAGGGAAAACCTATTGGAGTCCGACTCTTCAATATTCAGGCACAACAAATTTTTTTTTTTGTTTGGTTATTCTAAGAAAAAAGGAAAGCATATGAAACCCTCCACTTGTCGATGTTGGCATCGCTTCTCCCCAACTAGCTCAACCTCCCTCATCGCCACTATTTCCTATATTTGGCCTAAGATCCGGTTTATTTGCATAAAAACACATAGAGAGAGCTCGTAAGCCTCAGATCTGATTCGTATGTAGAGAGAGTAGAAACTGATGAATATAGAGAGAAATATAGAAATAGATGAGCGATACAGATCGACGAGGGAGGGGAAGTTGCCGAGGGAGGAGTGGTGTCAATACATGTAGGTGAAAGGTTTTGAAATATTTCCCTTTTTTAGTTTTTCCTTTTAAAATTAATAGTGTGGGAAAAAAAAACATAAAATTTCCTAATACACATCAACTCTTCTTCTAAAGATGTAAAAGAAATTAGAGCAAATTAAACTCAACGTACTTGAATTGAACTTCAGAAATCCTTAGAGCAATGACTTTCCGTCTTTAATTTCGTCAATCCTTCTTGAAAGAGCAAAAGAGATAGTGATTCTGGATTAGGTAGTTTTATATTTTCTTGAAGGCGGAGGGCCGGGGAGAAAGAGAATTGGAGAAAAGGTAATGATTTAGAGCATCTACAATGACCGGCGGAAATTTGGGATCTATAAGACCAACTCTAGTGGGAGATGCCAAACACCGTGCAGTTGGCCTTTTTAGAAACCCAATCCAAAAACCAAGCTCCAATGGGCCGGATAGTTGGTTACTAAAAATTGGACATGGCCCTAGTTTGTAACAGAAAAAAAAGAGCCAAGCTTATGTATTCTTTTTAGCAACTAATGTTTCACGGGCCTTGTTGTTGGCGTTGTGTGGTTCGATAATATGCGTGGACGTGGTAGTGGCCATTAGGGGTGGGTATTGGGATCGGAAAATAGGAACACCGAACCGGACCGAATGGAAAAAATCGAAAAAAAATCGAATGACTAAAAGTCAATAATCGCACCGAACTGCACTGCATCGTTCCAATCGATTTCAATTTCAGTTTCACACCGCACCAAACCATACCGAATCAGATCAGTTGTGTATAATTTATATTTTTACAAAATTATTTAACTATAATGCTACATTTTTAATCTCATAACTAATATTTCCCCAAGCCCAACTTAAAAAGATCGCTTTTTTTTAGGCCCAATATCTCTCTTTGTATGAAATTGGATCATTTGTTAATTTTCAAGCAAAAAAATAAATTTTAATTTGAATTTGTATAAAAAAAAAGTTCCAAAAAAAAAAAAAATCGGGTCAAAATCAAAACAGATCAAATCGGTTCAAACTGAACCACCGTTATAAAAAAAAAAAAAAACAAAAATTGGACTAGTTAAATAATACCGGTTCTGATTTTGGTTTAAGATGAATATCGGACCAAACTAAACCGCGCCCACCCCTAGTGCCCATTATCCCACATCGGAGAAGTACTATAATAGTCCACAACTTATAAGCAGTTGATAAACCCCACACTCGGATAGGTTCATTTTGTTTTATCTCACACAAGGTATTGGACCTAAGTGGTTAGGTAAGAGATGATATAGTGAGCTCTTATGCATACCTTACACCACAATGATACTAGAGACTAGTGCTTTGAATTGGGCTCCCTTCAAGCAGATACAAATTTGATATTGACTAGTGCTTTGAATCGGGCTCCCTTCAAGCAGACATAAAAATTGTAAACTCTCAGTAACAAAAGTAAAATGAACTTGTGGAAGTTAACGAGAGAAAGGGTATAGAATACAAAAATGAAGCCAGTTAATATTGGTACCAGAGAGAGACTAGTGCTTTGAAATCGGCTCCCTTCAAGCAGGCCTACAAACTATAAACTCTGAATAACAAATGTAAAATGAACTTGTGGAAGTTAAGGTTCAGAAAATGATAAAACATTTAAAATATTAAAAGTTGTCTTTGGTTAATGAATTTATTAAGCCTCGAAACTTTACATAAAATAAGGATATAATATAGTAAATTAAATTTTTTCATCTAATTTTTTGAAATCAAAATAAGAACATGAGGTCCTATTTTCATGGGACGCAACTTCTTTTTCTTTTGTTGTTGTTAAATTCTATTAATTCATAATTTAAAAAAAATAAAAAATAAAAATCAATTGACACACACGTGAGTATGTGTGAAAGGAGCAATTTAAAAATGAAGCGAAAAAGTAATAGAACGGAATAACATCATGAATTCTCACATTCAAGAATACTTAATAGATTGACGATTGAAGGAAATTTGTTGCCATGAGTTTTGCGAGCATATTTAGCACATGTGCACATGAATGAGATGAAAGAGGTGAGGAAGAAACGAAGGATAAAATAAGAATTTTAATTTTGAATCTTTATGGACCTTTAAAAAAAAATTAGGGTTCACTCAAATTCAATATACATTGTGGTATGATTAGCCAAAAACTAGCAAAATCCCAAGAGAAAACCCTGCAGAAAGAAACCTTTGCACCTGCTTCCTTTGGGAGTTGTGGACTCCTTCCCTCCCCTCCCACCTCTCAGCCCTTCCCCATGCTCTCCTTTCCTCCCATCCCTTCTCATCTCCTCTCCTCTCATTCTCTCACTCTTCCCCTAAATCCTTCTTTGTTTTTTCATTTTGTTTTGTGGTATGGAAGGAGATACCTTGAAATACTGTCATCACCTTGATAGTCGTCGTCTTTTAGCCCACGCACACATCCCATCATAAGGATTTGACTCCAGTTGTCAACCTTCAACATGAGTTTGAGCTGCAAGACGGGGTTGTTGTTGGGTTGCGTTGGATTTAGGTTTAGTTGGTACTACATTATGGGTTTAGCCAGTATGGCGCTACAACTTTCTTCAGGTTGCTCGACAGGATGTGGACCGGTGACTTTGTTTCTTAGTTTGTTTCCATCTAATAACTTTTAGAAACCTTTTAAGAGTTTGCTATGTTTTCTATTCTCTTTATAAGGTTTTTAGATTTCGACTATGTCTCTTATGCTAATGGCAAATATGAATTTCAGGTCCAAGTAAGTGTGGTTTTAGTAGCTAAGAACGGGATTTTAGTCATTTTGTTGGTTGCACATGTTTCTTCCAAATCAATTTAGCTTGATGTTGCATTTGGTCACTAATGAAGATTTACTCATATTTGGCATCTTAGTTGCTTAAATTTTGTACTTTCTTTCATTAATAATTAACTGTACTTGGGAGGAGGCCCTCTGTTCCACACCTGCAAAGGCAACACATCCAAACTCATGTTGTGTTGAATCAACAGAGCCAAAAGAACCTTTATGAAAAAGCTTTCAGATTCCCTCGATTCCAACCTTCGATTTCGTCCTTTTTCCCGCCCTCAATTCGGTCCCTTTCTAACCCTACCAATCTGAAAGCGATGTGTGAAGTGTGTGAGAGAGGTTGCTAATTCAATCCGTTCTGAATGACGAAAATAACCCTCAACAAAGAGTCAACATGGGTCAAATAGACGGATTAATGGATGAAATGTTCGAATTTTGACGGTGGGGGGAACATTGATAATAAAATTTAATTCGAGCCTTTAATTCGCTAAAAAAAAGGTTAAGGGGTAAATTGAGAATTATGTACAAGTTCAAGAGGCAATTCAACATAATACCCCCATTTTTATGGCCTTTTAACAGTTTAATAAGAAAACAAATGTGGTTTTTAACTTACAAGAGGATTGCTTTTGGGGTTTTGCTCCAATTAAATCGAAAGATGGTTTTTTGGTAATTAGATCCAATTTTGAGGTTTTGGTTTCTATGTAAAGCGACTTTTTTGGGGCTAGAAGTATTTCCATCAATTATTCTGTGTACAATTTCGTAGCTTGAGTTCCTTTCATTCAAATAATTAGCATACGAAGGTGAGAATAGAGCCAGTTCAAAACCAAAAAGAACCTACGTTAAATTTGAAAGCATGTACAAAATCTTTTTTCTTTCTTTCTTGGGTTCGTATTTGGTCAAGTCCAAATAAACTAACAATCTTTTCAAAGCCTTAGTTTTTAGTTTCTTGTACGCTTAAAATGTGGACCAATTTTTAGTAGTACTTTGGCACAAGTTCTATTCCACCAAATAAAGATATAATGGGCGAGTGTGGGTCGCTCTCTATTTTCTATGAGGAGAGAAAAGTCTTGACGACTAGGGTTTCTTCCTTGTTTCCCAAGGGAAAAGTCTTGGTCCTCTATGTTTTCCTGAAACTGTTTCTCCTAGTGCTTTCCAGATTGATATTGGGTAACTGGATCTCGTCTTTTCATCCTCTAATTTGGTTTTCCTTGCTTGATTTGGCGGTGGTTCTCCGGGTTTTGTATCATGTCTGGCACACTTTGTTTTGAGACTTTGGTTCTTAGGTTTTGGTAGCGCCTTTCTCCATAGTCTAGGTTTTGCGCTCCGTCGTTTCCAGATCGGACATCTTCTGCCTTTTGGTTTTGGTCTTGCTTGTATGGGGGAGAGGGGAACCCTTCTTTCACTAATGAGCCGACCAATGAAGAGATTGGGACTTTGCTTGAACAACAACTTGTGCTTACAGATCGGGAGAAAGTAGGGGTGGTGATAGGGATTTTTGCAATATTCGATCATTTTGTGGGTTTTATTTATGGCCTTATTGCAAAAGTGCTAATGCCACATGAGGTCAATCGTCATGCTTTTATCAAGAATTTCTCCAGCCTATGGAAAGGTAAGGAGGATGTCTCGATTAAGGAAATTGCACATAATCGATTTTGGGTTTGGTTTTATGTGACTGCGATTGCCGCTAAGTTATTGATATGGAACCATGGGCCTATTGAAGATCCCTGGTCCTGTTGGCGGAGAAGCTAGATGATGCCTCTCTCCACATGGTGCCGTTACATTATGGGACCTTTTGAGTTCAACTGCATGGTATTCCGAGTTTTTGTATGACAGTAGCTGTTGCTCAAGCTGTTGCGGCCACTTTGGGTGGATAATCGAGATGGGGATGATTGTGTGGGTCGTTTTATTCATATCCGGGTCTGTTTTGATGTTGACATGCCTTTAATACGTCAAACACCTGTTACTTTTCTTGAAATTGGAGAGAGACTGATTGAGTTCAAGTAAGAATATCTTCCAGAGTGTTGTTTTTCTTGTGGTAGACTTGGTCACTCAACTCAGGTTTGTGTCAAGGCATATGAAGAGGTGCATGGCCGGTTTACTGTTCCTTTCCTAAATCAGTTCACAACGGCATTTGCTCTATTGTGAATGTACTAGTCATATCCTAATGCATTCTAATGAATGTGATGAAAAATTACCTTTAGCAAATCTTGATAGCAATTTAACCTAGTCTAATAACCTTGAGCTTAGGTAATTACATTACAAGTCCTATTACAAAGTTGTCAAGAGAAGGTAAAAGAAACCTAGCTAGAATATAACTCAACAAATACAGAATGAAGCAAGTAACATGGAAATTGTTTATTTACAATAGAGTAGCTCTGTTAAAAATATGCCCTTAAAGCCAACTAATTATGTAATAATTAGAGTTAATGACATCTTTGATAAAAGACATATTATGTTATCATTAGGCAAGAAAGGTTGTTTTATACATTAAATCATCCTATATTATCTTTCAATATGTAGAACAACCATAGTTCAAGGAATACACAAGTGGATATGAGAGCTATGTAATGAGATTGCATACATGGAGACTTCTCATCATCCCTAAATCTTGAGAGCATCAATATTTCACAAAGAACAGTACACACGGTATCATCTCTGTATGTCGGGAATGAGAAGGTCTCAAGTCATTAAGTATGGAGACACATCAATATGTGTATCGGTGCTTGTAGAAGAACAAGTACACTGAACGCGATCCAACACATGAGTTACAGCATGGAAGTCTTTACTCATATGTCAAGCTGAAACTTATAAATTGCAATGGTGCAAACTAATCCTTAGACCTGAGGCATCATAGACGTTTTGTGGCTATGTTGTTAATTTTTGAGGGCACTATACGATCATGTTGAATTATGCATAGCCAAAAGGTGTTCATTAGGATTCTTAATAGAGTCATGGAAGCAAATGAATGTACAACAAGGAATCTTTACTCTCAATAAATGAGAGAGAATACTCCAAGATATGATTGGTCAAATCGCTGTGCAGAGTAGTGGATATGACTTAAAAGAAGAAGTCTTCAAATCTTACCAGGATAATCATATAAAAGGAATTATTCACATTAGGATATTGAAAATCGGATTCCATGATCTAATAATGTGAATAAGGAGTATTGACATAAGAGAAAGATTCAATTGCACGGTCATTTTAATTTGAATAGGTTCTTTCACGACGTCTCATTTAGCTCGGATAACCGTGACTTGTTGCTAGGCTACAACCATGGTTTGTAGATGTCCTAAAAGGTTTCAATTAACCTTTATTAATAGGAAAAATTAAATTGTGGAATTTAATTCGTATATCATCTCTGAGGAGTTGAGTCAACCCACTACGTTATTAAAGGCAACCTACGGATTTGCACACCCAAAGAATGTGATTAAATGTACAAATGAGGAGACACAAGTCAATGGTTGATAATCAAATGTCAAAGTCAACGGTCAAAAGTCAACACGTTGACCAGAGCAATTGGTCAAAGTCAAATAGTTCGACCGGGTCAATTATAATTTAATAGTTAAATTATAATAAAAAATTTAATTATGAAATTAATATTGACATATAGAAATATTGAATTGGGTTTTAAAATATGATCTAAAAGGAAAGGGATAAAATAGCCCAAAAGGCTATTGGGCCTAAGGAATAAGTGGCATAAGATGACATGACCTATGCACCAAATGGAGCCCCAAATACACACCCAATTATCTTTTGTGTTGTCCTATATAAGCTAAGTATTGGAGAAAACTAACTAGGGTTTTTGGTTTTCTACTGTGGTTGATGAGTGATCATCTTTGTATCTTATCTTCCATAAACCAAAAATTGGTCTAATCAAGAAGTAGACTAGCATCCATACTTCTTGATTGCCTTCTCTTTATCTCTAGGAGCATTTGGTGTGATGAGGTAGAGGACTTCAATCTTGGAGCCTTGAGGTGAAGGAGTCAAAATCAAGAAAAACAAAAGGCCTTTCCAACAAAGGTGTTCATTCTTGAGAAATCAAGAAAATTCATCAAGGGTAAAGATCTATTCCCCTTTTCCTTTTCTATTTGTGTTCAAAGAGACTAGTCTAAGATACTTGGTTTAAAATGAAAAAGGTTTAGCTCAACTAGTATAAACAAAATGAATCTACCATTTAGAATGTTTTTGTTGTATAGGTTGTGGTGAAAGTTCATTTCCTAAGCATTAGATCATGTTTCCTTCAAGCTCCACATTCTAAATTTTCTCTATGGGTAAGGAGGATCATCCTTTGCTCTCCACCCTAGTTATGGACAATGTATCTTACATATATCTTAAACATGGATACATAAACAAATACTAACATGTGAAACAACATACATCCTATGATCTTACATAGGTCTTCCTCACTATTCAGTATACACAGTTACAATGGGAATAACATAAAATGGTGCGACTGCTAGTTTGGGGACCTTACTTATATAATGTGTCAATTAGGTTTTCCTCTGATTACTAGAATGTCAAATCCCAACATGCTCTTTAAGTTTTTTAAAATTATTTTAATTTAAACATATCGTGAATGTACTAATTTATTTTTATTTAATGAAGTGTTTTGTCTTTTAACAATTTCACTAACCAAGGACAATTTGTGAAATTTCAAGGCCTGTTTTTATAATAATCATTTTAATTTTAGTTTTTAGTTTTTATTTTTTATTTTTTGTGCTAGAGTACAGAAGAAAGAGAGGAAGAATGAAAGTGAGAATAAGAGTGAAGATGGCATTGAGAGGGAAGATGAAAAGGGAGGATGAGAGGTGTAGGGGCCTTTTTTCTTCCGGCAGCTACTATGGGCCTGGACTATCATAAAGAGCAAAATGGAAGAAATTGCCCATTGAGCCTAAGTTCGAAGATCAAGCCCTAAGAGTGCTTCGAAAGGATAGTAGGGCCTTAGGAAACACCTTGGTTACCTTCACCAACGAAAATAACAATAGCTTACAGATAAATTCTTGGCTTGGCATGAGAAGCTTGTGGCATGAGAGCAAAATTATCATGAGTTTAGCACTAAAGAGAAAACTAAGTGTTCCTAGGAGAAAGATGGGGTGTTAAGGTTGGAGAAAAAAGATTTTGCAGAGAGGTTTGGTTGAGCATGAGGAAAAAGAGAGAAAAATGCTGCTTGAGTGTGAGAGGAAGCTTGCTTGAGAGGTTTGGTCAGAACAGCTTGCCAAGAGGGAAAACTAAGGGAAAATGATGGGCTGAGCACGAACTTGCTGGGTTTTAGGAGTAAGAGAGGAAGCTTGCTCTCTGATGTGGTTGATGCTTGTTGGGTAGAAGAGGCCTCCTTTTATAGCTGCTGGAAGCTGACATTTTCCAAGAAATCCTAATGGTTTCTATCCAATTTGGCCAAGTCTTTCCCTTCCTTTCTCCCCTCATCTCTTCAATCATCATTTTTTGGTGAAATCCACTCTGCCCATTTGCACAAGATCAGGGATTTTTGGGAGCTTAAGGCCCATTTTCCTGCGGCTGTTTCAGACTCTTATTTTCAGCTATCTTTCTTCCTTCTTTTCTCCCATCTTCCAAGGCTAGGTCTGATGAGGGAAAAAAATGGGTATGCATGCTGGTTCAAAGGGTGATCTGCGCTCCAATATCCCTTGGTCATTTGGAAGTTTCTTGCTTGAAAACTTGTTCCTTCCCTCCTAGCAACCAGCGTGGTCTTCCATGCTTCTTTGTGGCTTCTGTTTTCCAGCAAAGTGCTAATGGTTTTGCAGGTCTTTATTTTATTTATGTGGGCCTTCTAGAACAATGGATTGGCTTATCAAATAAATGGGCCAACTTCACCAAGGTTTGGCTTGAGGTGTTGGGCTTTTTGGTTGAGTCAATAGGCTATTTTGGTTGGGATATTTTATCTTTGTGCTCACCCACATATTTGGGCCGAAGAAATGGCTTGATTCGAGGCTCCCAAGCAACCCGAACCTCCATTTCTCGGCTCATCAATGGGCCTCATGACAACTTATTACCATTCATACCACAACCCACTCAAGCAAGCCCCAGACATCTTGCGTAGCTTGGGCCCACTTAAACTTGTGGCGTGATTAGTGCAGAATAATAATTCCTTGCTTGGCGTGGCGTGGCATGTGTGCAAGCGCATATGATGAACTTCGCGTGTCCAAATCGGGTTTCTTCTCGGTAAGGTATCGATTAGGCCAAACCGTGGATTTTTTGGGCCTCAACAAGAATGAGGAGTATCAAAAGTGAAAACAAAAACTAAAAACTGAAATTTATTTGAAATTGTTTTTACTTTCAAGTTTTTGTTTTCACCTTTGTTACTCCTTCCTCCCATCATCTCACCTCATCCTCTCTCTCAATCTCATCCTCACTCTTTTATTCTCACTATCATTTTTATCTATACTCTAACACACAAAAGAAAAAATAAAAACTAAAACTGAAATGATTATCAAACGGGCCTAAATGTTTCACTTTTAAGACTTTTAGACTCCTCAAATAAAATTATTTGTCATACGACAACTATTCTTCAATAACCATATTTCGATGGATATTGTGAGTCTTCAAAGGAAACTTTGTTTTTTGGCCGAAAGAAAGCGGCTTAAAATAAACCCAAGGAAATGGATGGATCTGACCAAAATAAAAAATAAAAATAAAAACAAGAAGAGAAAGGATCAAGAAAACTGAATGAGAAAGACGCAAGGAAAAAAATAAGAGAATATTATAAAATAAATGTCTCAATTAAACCATCGTGATTTTCTTTATTCCGAAGAAAACCATGCATGTTGATTTGATCACAATCCTCATTTGGATTATTTCCATTTCAATAATTAAAGTAATCGTCTCTTGCTATATCTGTTTTTACCCTTCCTATAATTTGACCCAAAAAAAAAATCTCTATTTTATCCCCACTTAATTTTTTTAAAAAAAAAGAAAAATCCTATATAATCTAAAACAGAAGGGAAATTATTTTGTTTTTTGGGCAAAAATGGTCACAATATTTGAAGGTAAACTATGGCCAGACCATAGAAGGTAGGGGTGGGCATTCAAATAGAAAACTAGGGCCCAAAAAAACTAGAAAAAACATAATTGACCAAAAACTGAACCGAGTTGACCAAAAATTGGACGGAACCAATTTGGTTCGATTTTAGTTCCAGTTATTTTAGGGAAAAAACTAGACAAGGCTGAGCCAGACTAATTTTGTATGTATTAATTTTTAATAAAATATTTAAGCCCATAACTAATCTTTCCCAAACTCAACTCCAAATCACCTCTCTTTTCTAAACTTCAGTCGACCTTTTTACCTCTTAAATAAACAGTCAAATAATACTTGACAGAAGTAAGGAAGAAGGACTAAAACTCCACTTGTGGTAGAGCCTATGGACTACATAATTTAATAATTGAACTCAAAGACGAAAATACAAATGAAAGTATAATTTATGGACCATTTCTACAAGTAATGTTAAATTATTCATAATTAAACCCCATTTGACATTGCTTATTTGGGGCCAAAATAACTTATTTTCACAATTTTAATGCTCGTTTTGAAGTGATTCTAGGATATGCCAGAATCACATGGAAGGTGCTTCTTCATAAATAAAAATCACTTAAAACCACTTAAAGTGATTATATAGGGAAGTGATTCTTCATAAAAGTGCTTTTTGGTCTATTTAGAATCACTCTCACACGAGCCTTTAGTTTCTCATCCCGTTTGGTAAAAGAAGAGAGAATTTATTTTTGGATGAAATTATGTGACTCACTGTGATTTGGGAAAGCATATGAAAGGATGATTATTATTTCACCTTTCGCTGAAAGCAAAACATCTAATTTAGTCATTATACACATCTCACAACACTTTTATACAAACATTTATCAAATACTTATAAATTGATTTTTGTATGAACATCACTTTTAAATTAAAAGTGATGGGCATCAGGACCGGAAAACCGGAACACCGAACCGGACCAGTGAAAAGAAACGGAAAAAAAATTGGTTGACCAAAAAGTCAACAAAACAGTTCCAACCAATTCCGGTTCTAGTTTTACACCGCACCAAACTGGACCAGACCCGTTGTATTATTTTATTACAAAATTTTAAAATCCAATTCTATATTTTAAATTTTATAATTAATATTTTTCCAAATTCAACTTCAAAAAATTTCCCATTGTATGAATTGGGTCATTTGTTAATTTGTAAGCCCAAAAAAAAGTTATTTATTATAATTTTTATTTTAAAAAATAAAAAAATAATTATTTTTTTGAAAAAAAATAAAAAAATTAATAATCCAGTTCAAAACCCGAACCGAACTGGCCAGTTTTTTTTTTTTTTTTTATAAATTTGCTTAAACCAGACCGGTTAAATAATACTTGTTCCGGTTTCAATTTGAGGTGAAAACCGAACCAAACCGGACCGTGCCTACCCCTACTTTTAATATAAAGTTTATCCAACACCAAACTTTTTTCATTCACAGTTGTAAAATGATAACCATATATATAGTTAGAGATCACGAGTTTATGGTGCATTTAGGAAATTAGTTGAAATGATGACCTCCTCTTTTTCTCACTATATATACAGAGAGAGAGAGAGAGAGAGAGAGAGAGAGAGAGAGAGAGAGAGCACAACATCATATCTCGAGATATTCTGCAAAATCAACTCTTTCCTCTTAATACACCAACATTCCCGCCATTCCCGGCTTCGTTTTGAAACTTTCCATAACAAAAAAATAAAATGATTTTTTCATATATATATATATAAAAACCTCTTGCCCTGAACTCAATTCATCATAATAAAAAAAATCAAGCTAATACTACTAAACTACACAGCCCTACTGAGTCACAGAGGAGCGAGTCAGAGAGTGATCTCCATCTCATATTCACAAGAAAACTACGATGAGAGAGAAAATGGAGGAGTATTTGAGGAAGAACTTCGACGTGGAACCCAAACGGCCCTCCGACGAGGCCTTGATGCGATGGAGATCCGCAGTCGCCGTAGTCAAGAACCCTACCCGAAGGTTTCGCATGGTCGCCGATCTCGCCAAGCGCGCCGAGGACGAAAGAAAGCGCAAGAACCTCCAGGTCCGTTTCAATATTTCCATTGTCATCATTATCATCGTCGTCCGTACGATTTCTTGGATCAGTTGTTACGTTAATTGCATGCTGCTCTGTTTGGCTTCAAATCTTTGATTAAGAAAATGGAAGGAGTGTATGAAATGCATGCGTTGATTTTCCTTCTTTGGTGTTTTTCCGAGATTTTCTCGGAAGCCAAACATGCCTAGGAGATTATTGATAATTTGTTTGTGAGGTGTAGTGACCGATAGATCATGTTCTGTTTGTTATAATGACTGTAAGATCTTTAGTTTTGAAATTTCTTGGTGATGATCGTGTCAAAAAATTAATTTATGAACGTAGTGTTGATCATATAAGAAATCAGTAATTGGATGAGTTCTGCACATTTTGTTTTTTTTTTTGTTTTTTTCGGTTTGGGTGGTTGAATTTTATTACAAGAAAATTCAAATTGATTGTGAACGGAAATTGTCGTCTGAATTAAATGGCCAATGTACTTTGAGAGGCGGCAGGGTCAAATCCATGAATCCATGACAATATATTTGTCGCTGGCGGTGGCGGGGTTTTTTTGAAGTCAATTAGGCGGCCATTGGGCTTACGCGCTGCCACAGGCTGCAACACGTATTGCTGAAATATGGGCTCATACGAGTCATACAAAAGGTGGAACCCACATAATTAAGTGGGTATAATCTCTCTATTAAGAGATGTTAAGTCACGGGTTAGTAAATGTGGTCCGATTAGTAATATCCATTGCATAGAGATGTCACAAATAAACAGCGAATTATGTGCATGTTGCCACATAAATACAGTAATTGTAGCCACTAGACCTCTAATAGACATTTCTGGTTCACTGTGGCTAGGCAAACCTCGGATTTTTCCTTCTCTTTTTGGTAGTGAATGATGGGAACATAGGTGACAAGTTTTGAATATGCCACTGAGTTTGTATTTTGAATGGAATTGAATTTGAATACAGGCTCAGGCTGCTGCACATTGTCAAATTAATAACATGTTTATTTGCACTAATTGACTCTCCTTTTGCGAAACTCACCTTCAAATTGTCTTTTTACTTGGTCTGGAAAGGGAATTGTCTAACTTTTTCCTACCAAATATGATTTCTGTCTATTTGTATACATATGCCATATAGCTAGGATTGGATTAAGTTTGCTATTGCTGGTGGTGGATGCATTTATTTCACCAGTTATGTTTCATCTCTCTCAACTTAAGTTTCTAAAAGTCTTCTACTTTAGGGTGTTGAATCTCTTTATTACTGTGTATTAAATTTATTTATTGACCAATAGCTATGGTTTCTCAATCTCACGGGGGTTACTAATATAAGCTTGATGAAACAATTAAACCAAAATGGGAAATATTTTTGTTTTCACTCTCAAGTAGAATATACGAATGCCTCTAAAGAAGAAAATTACCTTTTGCTGTTGTTGCTTTGAGTTGAGCCTGGACATTGCTGGTGGGAAGTGATTAAAATTAAAATAAAGTTCAAAACTTCCATACAAAGTGATGTTCTTTGTAAGTTTTTATTTTATTTATTTTTATTTTTCATTTGTATCGTTACTTTTGGTTTGGGCTGACCAAATTTGTACAGAATTTATGAAGTCAAGGCATTAGTTTTATGCATTAGCACTAGGATAATATATCTATTTTTCCTATCATTCCCAGTTTACAATTAGTTTGTCGAAAGCATTACGATTTCATAGTGTGAAAAAAAGGACTGAAAAACAAAAGGAATGAAGATTTCCTTCAGATAATCTTTTCAATTTTATGTTCTGGACGATGAGGAAACTCCTTTGCTATTTCAGTTGAAATATGAAATGAAGACATTTGTGATTATGCAGTGATTTCTTTGTATATTTTTACTCTAAAAGGTCAGTGTCCTGTAGTTTTAGCCCACTTATACTTTGTTTTTGCTTTGTATATAATTGCTTCACTGAGACTGATTTGGCTCATCCAACAAGTAGTATATAAAACACCCTAGTCAGTGAGCAGAGTTCTTTCCAGGGTTTCTGAATTTAGTTTCTTCAGAATGTAGGCAAACTTATTGGACAGATATACGTGCAAGATTTTGGAGAACGTTCCAAAGTAACAAGCCCAAGCTCTTAATTACTTGGTCGAATTTGTCGGAAATGACTCTGGATAGGTTAGTATTCAGCTTAGGAAAAGGAAATATTCAGGTAGTGCTCCTTTGAATTTTGCTCACATAACCAAAAATGAAGGGAAAGTTAATTAGAGAAATACCAGATTCTGATTTGAAAAGGAAAACAATTACATGCTTGAGCAAATGTTAGGATGGCCTGCATTGGTAATTTGTCTGCATCATGAGTGTTTTTCATCAGGTTTGAAGACATTAGGGATCTGTAAAGCATGAAAAGCATGTTTCATGTGGTCTTCATTTATTTTCTTAATCTAACATTTTGGTTATGCTTCCATTGATTCTGACCAGGAAAAGATACGCGTAGCTATGTACGTGCAGAAAGCAGCATTGCAATTCATTGATGGTACTATTCTTTTTCATTATAGTAGCACCTCTTTCACTTAATCTTCTGATTCCTTTCTAAGTTATGTACTATTTTATACAATACAGCTGGCAATCGTGGGAGATACAATCTATCCAAAGAAGTTAGAGATGCTGGTTTTGGCATTGAACCTGATGAGATTGCATCCTTTGCTAGATCTCACGATAACAAGGGTTTGGAAGGACATGGAGGAATAGCAGGATTAGCAGGGGATGTTTCTGTATCGCTGAAAGATGGTGTTGTTTCAAGCAAGATACCTGTTAGGCAGAATATATATGGTCTCAACCGATATGTCGAGAAAACTTCTAAAGGTTTTTGGATGTTTTTCTGGGAAGCCTTACAAGATTTAACTCTAATCATCCTCATGATTTCTGCCGCGGTCTCTATAGGTGTTGGAATTGCAACCGAAGGGTGGCCGAAAGGTATGTACGATGGCTTGGGAATAATACTCAGCATCCTTTTAGTAGTGATGGTCACTGCAGTTAGTGACTACAAGCAATCATTGCAGTTTAAAGAATTAGACAAGGAAAAGAAAAATATCATGGTTCAGGTGACTAGAGATGGACGCAGACAGAAGGTCTCTATCTACGATTTAGTGGTTGGAGATATTGTTCATCTTTCGATCGGAGATCAAGTTCCAGCTGATGGTATTTTCATATCAGGCCACAGCTTACAAGTTGACGAATCGAGCTTGTCAGGTGAGAGTGAGCCTGTGGACATAAGTGAAGATAAACCTTTTCTTCTTGCAGGAACCAAAGTGCAAGATGGTTCTGGTAAAATGCTGGTGACATCAGTTGGTATGAGGACTGAATGGGGACGACTAATGGTTACTCTGAGTGAAGGTGGAGACAATGAGACACCACTGCAGGTGAAACTTAATGGAGTTGCAACCATTATTGGAAAAATCGGTTTGGCTTTCGCCGTGCTGACATTTTTAGTTCTGACTTCAAGGTTTTTAGTAAACAAGGCAGTTCAGCATAGGATGACACACTGGGATTCCAGTGATGCATTAAAGCTTTTGAATTATTTTTCGATCGCTGTCATTATAATTGTCGTTGCAGTCCCAGAGGGGCTACCTCTGGCAGTGACACTAAGTCTTGCCTTTGCAATGAAAAAATTAATGACTGATAAAGCACTTGTTAGGCATCTATCTGCATGTGAGACAATGGGTTCCGCTACTTCTATTTGCACAGATAAGACAGGAACCTTAACAACAAATCATATGGTGGTGAATAAGATATGGCTCTGTGATGAAACCAAGAATATAACAAGTAATCATGACAAAGACGTATTGAAGCCCGTTTCTGAAGAAGTATATAAACTCCTTTTGCAGTCTATCTTTCTGAATACAAGCTCAGAGGTAGTCAAAGGGGAAGATGGAAAAAATAGTATTATAGGTACTCCAACAGAGACTGCAATAATAGAATTCGGCATGCTTATGGGAGGTGATTTTAAATCTTATGGTGAGGGATATAAGACACTTATGGTTGAACCATTCAATTCAGTCAGGAAAAAGATGTCTGTACTAGTGGCTCTTCCTGGTGGTGGTCGGCGACTAGCATTCTGCAAAGGAGCATCAGAAATAGTTTTCAAAATGTGTGACAAGGTTGTTAATACCACCGGTGAAGCTGTGCCTCTGTCTGAAGAGCAGAGAAATAAAATCTCAGATGCCATAAATGGTTTTGCTTGTGAAGCTTTAAGAACTCTTTGCTTAGCTTTCAAGAATGTCGAAGACTCCTCTGGTGAAAACAGTATTCCTGATGATCAATATACATTAATAGCTGTTGTTGGAATTAAGGATCCTGTGCGGCCTGGGGTGAGGGAAGCTGTGAAGATTTGTTTAAATGCTGGGATTACTGTAAGGATGGTCACCGGCGATAATATTAATACAGCTAAAGCCATAGCTAAAGAGTGTGGCATTTTGACAGAAGGTGGTTTGGCTATAGAAGGGCCAGATTTCAGAAATAAGAGCCAACAGGAGATGGCAGAAATAATTCCAAAACTACAGGTTTTTGTTTTGCCATTGCTTTAATAACTTCCTCTTATATTGCTCATTTGTGTTCATGGAAAATAGTTCCAGTATCAAATTTCTGTGAAGGAAATAAGTGGAAAAAAAAAAGCTTCATGCAGGTAATGGCTCGATCCTTGCCTTTGGACAAGCACACCTTAGTAAAACAGTTGAGGGATGAGTTCAGAGAAGTTGTGGCAGTTACTGGTGATGGGACTAATGATGCTCCTGCTTTGCACGAGGCAGACATCGGACTTGCCATGGGTATAGCAGGAACAGAGGTTTGCAATAGACCCTCATCCTACACTAGTGCAAAATAATTCAAGTGTCTGCTCTTTATTTAAGTTTCTATCTTTGTACCATTGGTAGGCTAAAATTCGACTGTCTGCAGGTTGCAAAAGAAAATGCTGATGTTATCATAATGGATGACAACTTCACAAGTATAGTGAATGTTGCTCGATGGGGTCGTGCGGTTTATATCAACATTCAAAAGTTTGTACAGTTCCAGCTAACAGTTAACATTGTCGCTCTGATGCTCAATTTCATTTCAGCATGTGTCTCAGGTGTGTTCATCCGTGGAACTAATTAAACCTTTTTATGCTTTTCTTATACTTCCAATTGTCATAGAAATCTTTTGAAATGCATTTTTACCTAATGTAGATCCTAATGTTCCCTTTAAATAACTTACAGGATCGGCGCCGCTAACGGCTGTCCAGATGCTTTGGGTAAACTTGATCATGGACACTCTTGGTGCCTTGGCACTGGCCACAGAGCCACCAAATGATGGCCTTATGAAAAGACCACCAGTTGGAAGAAACATCAACTTCATCACTGGGATCATGTGGAGGAATATTATAGGTCAAAGCATCTATCAAATTGCTGTCCTCTTGGTTCTCAAGTTTTGTGGGATCAGGCTTTTGAAGCTCACTGGTGCAAATGCAAATTCCATTCTCAATACCGTCATATTCAACTCTTTTGTGTTTTGCCAGGTACCATCCACTGATACATTGTTTTCTTTTTGTTTTATCTCCATTTAAATCATGATTGTTTGCGGTAAATAATATCATTCTTCTACTTGTTTTTGTTTTGATGAAACAAAGAAAAGTGGAACGAAGATCCTCGAAGGATCCCAATATTCCAGAAATCTTAAGTGTATATATAAAAAATTTCAAATTCTACACAGCTGAAGCTGAACGTTTTTTCATTCATTACCATCAAATTTTGCATGTCAGGTATTCAACGAGATTAACAGCCGTGACATGGAGAAGATCAATGTTTTTCGTGGCATATTCGATAGTTATACTTTCATGATGGTGATGATCGCTACAGTAGTGTTCCAGATCATCATAGTTGAATTTTTGGGTACTTTTGCACAAACTGTGCCACTGAGCTGGGAGTTGTGGTTAGCAAGCGTCTTGATTGGAGCTGCAAGTTTACCCATTGCGGTCGTCCTCAAGTTCATTCCCGTTTCAATCAAGAAACAAACTGTCAGGGATCAAGAGGATATATACGAACCTCTCCTCCGTGGCCCTCAGCTCGCATGAAAGATAGAGATGTCTATTTTTCGAAAGATCCTTGTGCAGAATCTTGGAGGGATTTTCTTCTTTCTTTTTCTGTTGCTTGTTTGCATAACTTTCAACACCACTTCCCGTTATTTTGGTTGTACATTCCAATGTTCATTGAGGACAGCTAGAAATTGATCTTCTTTTTGCCTTTTTGGTGCTATTCGTTCAAATTCGATTTATATAGTTGAGCTGGGAGCTGTATTTTTTGGGACAGGAATATCCAGGATCTATTTGCAGGCTGAGTTTTATGCGTTTTCTCATTTTTTTATCTGTTGGGTGTTGAGCTTGTTCCTTATTACGTCTAGATGATTAAGAGTACGAGTTATTTACACTAACATTCCTGAGGTTTTCGGGTTTTTCACAAAATTCCTGTTGTTTCAAAAATTACACGAACACACTTAGGTTTCAGATTGTTTTCACAAAACACCTTTTCGTTGATTGTTCATCCAAATATCGATGATTTCATTGGAAAAACTTATGCAAATGACAAAATTAACCTTGATGAATGTATATGCAATCTAATCTCAAAGGTTGACTTTGTCATTTGGAGCATTGTTTTTATACAAAACTGGAATACGAATTTGATCTAGATCCACAATGCCGTCATTGTATGGCCAATAGTAGTACATGGCTTGACTTGGCGTCTTTCCTATCTTTCTCTTTCTCCTAAGAAAAATAAATGAAAATGGGTTTTTTGAAAAAAAAAATAGAACCTCAAGAAGTTTTGTGAAAACCTGAAAACCTCAAGGGTTGTTAGTGTAAATAACTTTAAGAGTATTCAACCCTCCATATGAGGTCTCTTAGGTTCGATTCTCCTTTTCCCATTATCATTGTATAAAAAGAATAGAGTACCATTTTGGGTAGTAATTGGTTGTAATTTGCAGATTAGTTTGCCTTAATATGATTACGTATTTAATTGTTATATTTGGTTTTTGACAATAAGGTATTATTGGTTTTCACGTTTGAGAAAAAAAAAGTGCAGGAGTACTATTGCAATTTTAATTGCCTTAAAATATCTTCAAATTTATTGTCATGACGTTGGACTTTGAATTAAATCATTTTGTTTCCAAAACGTGCAGTAAGATAAATTCCCTATAACCGGACAATTCTTATTTGCCAACGTCTATTTGGAGACACAGCACACATTTGAACAATTGTTATTTAATTTTATTTTTGTTTCCTATAGAGCAAATGAATCCTAATTCTATTCTAGTTGGTATAAGCATACGGTAGCTTGGTGGTCAAGTTAAGTAGAAGCTGATTTCCTAATATGGGATGAATTCGATTGGAAACTCCACCACCAGTTCTTGGTATAAATACAAAAGTCCCTGCCTTTGCATGCTATTCATACCATAGGTACTCAAGCTGCGATCATGTCGGTAACAGCAGGTGTTAGTGATACTGTGATTGCAGTCAGGGATAAGCTCAGAGGTAAAATTAGGAAAACGAAAGTTAGAAGGTATTGGCCTGTGATTGTAGTCAGGGATAAGCTCATAGGTAACATTGGGAAAACAAAAGTCAAAAGGTATTGGCCTGGAAAAGCTCCCGAGTGGGCATATGATGCCGACGAAGATGGGGATATTAGGATGTTCACAGCTGCTTCATTGGAGAAAGCTTTCCCAACTCAGGAATATGACGTTGTTAGAAAAGATTATCCTAGACTCCGCTGTTTGGCTGAGAGCAGGATTGATAATCGGGATGATGTTAGAGTTGATCATAGGCGTATCCGGCAAGCTGAGATTGTTTCAACAATTGAAGAGGAATCCAAGGGGCAGGAAGGGTTAGAAGCTGAGGAAGAGGACGCAGATGCTTTGGAGGAAAGAAGAAGAAGGATAAAGGAGAAGTTGCGTCAAAGGGAGCAAGAAGAAGCTCCACTCCTGTCAGAAGACGAGGAAGAAGTAAAGGAAGAGGAGGAAGAGGAGTCTGAGTATGATACTGACTCGGAAAAAGAGCTTACTGGTATGGTGATGCTGAAGCCTGTCTTTGTTCCCAATTCAGAGAGAGATACTATTGCTGAACGGTTGCGACTTGAGGCTGAAGAACGAGCCCTTGAAGAATCAAGGAAGAAGAATTTGGAGGAAAGGAAGAGAGAGACAAAGCAGATTGTGGTTGAGGAGAGATTCGGAAGGGTTTGGAACATGAAGCAAATGTTGCTGATATTGATAATGATGATGAAGTAAACGAGGCAGAGGAGTATGAAACTTGGAAGGCAAGAGAGATAGCCAGGATCAAGAGGGATAGGGACGATCGGGAGGCGATGTTAAAAGAGAACGAAGAGATTGAAAAGGTTAGAAACATGACAGAGGAAGAGAGAAGGGAGCGGGAGAGGAAGCATCCGAAAAGCTGCACCACGACGAAAGCAGAAGTGGAGATTCATGCAGAAATATTACCACAAGGGTGCTTTCTTCCAGTCAGAAGCTGATGACTATGCTGCAACTGTCGGAACAGATGGAATTTACACGCGTGATTTCTCTGCCCCAACTGGAGAAGATAAGATGAACAAAACAATATTGCTCAAGGTCATGCAGGTCAAACATTTTGGTCACAGCGGAAGGACGAAATGGACGCATCTTGTCATTGAGGATACCACTAATTGGAAAAATCCGTAAGTTCAATTTGATTCATGAATCAACAACTATGAACCCTCAATCTGTAAATGGAATCAACCACTCTGAATCCTCAGTAGGTTGAGTCAAAATTTTAGGATAATATGCAGAAAAACTACATTGATATCTGTCGTTGTGGTCATAGGAATAATTTAAAGTTTGAAGTAATAGAACATGGGAAAAGTCAATCTTTTCTATTTTATTATCAATTTGTTCTGGTCATATTCATATTGTTACTTTCATTTCTATATTTGCAGGTTGAGTTTTAAGCATTTGTTCGCATTTTTGTATCCGTTGAACGTTGCACCTGTTCGTTGATACGTCTAAATTTTCAGACAACAGGGAGTTAAGTGTGTGAAGTCATGAAACTCTCTTCAGCAGCAGTTGTAGAGAAACACATTGATGCTACGGTTATAAACAGGATCCATGAGTGCAGGATTCCACAGGAAGAGAACTTCCAATGTTCCGTAAGTGACTCACTGGCTCAGCACATTTTCAGAAAATTAGTTAGGGATATAATATCTAAATTACTGTGAATAAATAAATTAAATATTAATACAAATCTGCTCCAAAAACACTCTTTTTAAACTCTTAGTTATGCCAGTAAGTTCTGTTGGTTGTATAAACTATTATCCAACAGTACGTGAATGCAAGGGAACTATTGTATACTTCTTTTTTCGTTACTCTGTTTTTCTGATACCAACCAAACCCTATCCGATGCCAAAGTAAGAACACTATTTGCAGAGTTATTTGTGCAAAGTAATGGTAGAGATGTTCTTACTCTTGTCTCAAGATGGGTAAAGGCACGTCATGCTACGGTATGAAAGTATTGAGGAGTTTAATTATCCCTTGTATTTGTAATGGCATTTCTAGTCAACATCAAAGTGCAATTCACTAATAGTAGAGGCTAAATATCACGATGCTACTTTTGACCCCCCAAAAAAAGTGTACTACAATGATGGCAAAGAAATGCATAGAATTCACACACCACCCATTCCTTTAGCCAGAATTTCCACTCGACGACGGCGATAATATTGTTGAAGCTCATGAGGCATTCCACTTATATCCATCAACATTATTCTCTCCTCTTTGTCTTCACGGTCGAGTCGAAGCCTCTCTTTATCCATCTCCAGCCTTTCTTTATCCATCTCAAGCCTCTCCCTAAGCATCTCCATTTTCTCTAACCGATATTGCCTTTTCTCTTCATTAACTTGGTCTCTCCATTTCTCCATGATGTGTAAGAGATCAACAACTTGCTTATTTGCATTGTCATTCTTATGGTGATCTTTTGTCTTCAGCTTCTCAGCCTTCATTATTAACGGTCTCTCCATGTTCCCAAAATCAGAATTTACGACCTCCCTCCTTAATGGTGATGTCTCCATGTTCTCAACATCACTATCTGAGACGTCCTTCCTTACGGGCGGTCTCTCAATGTTCCCAAAATCAGTATTTGGGATGTCCTTTATCAGTGGTCTCTCTGTGTTCCCAAAATCAATACTCAGGACCCCCTTCCTTATCGATGTTCTCTCCCTGCTTCCAAAATCACTATTTGGGACATCCTTCCTTACTGGCGGTCTATCAATGTTCCCAAAATCAGTAATCGTAATGTTCCTCATCAGTGGTCTCTCTGTGTTCTCAAAATCAATAATCGATCCAAAATCACTACTTGGGATGCGGTGCTCTCACCGTGTTCCCAAAATCAGTATTTAGGACGATTGGTGGGTCTGACCTCCTTCCTGCCGCATGTTCCCCAGTATTACGGATACAAGTTCTACTCTTGAGGATGTCCTTCCCTATCGGTGCTCTCACCGTGTTCCCAAAATCAGTATTTAGGACGTCCTTCCTTATTGGTGGTCTCTCTATGTTCCCAACATCAGTATTTGTGACCTCCTTCCTTTTTTGCGGTCTCTCCATGTTCCCAGATTCAGTATTACGGACTTGGTCCTCTACAAGTTCTACCAAACTCTGTGAAGTAGAAGGAGATGAGAATTCAGGAGAGAGACTTGTACCTTTTACTCTATTTGATGGTTTTTTCTTGTGCATATCGTCCACCCACTTTGGGGCATCCTTCAACAGCTTCCAGCAATGATCAAAATGAAATTTTCTCTTTTCCAATTTTTCGTATAATTGTTTCGAATAAAAAAACTGCAAAAAGGTTCATTATCAAATATACACAAACGCTGATTACCAACAAAATTAAAAAAAAAAGATTGCAAAAAAATAAGTTTACCTTATCCTGCTCATTCATGCCATATTTGTGCTTATTTTCCACTTGAGTAACATATTCACAAAATTTTTTGGTTGCAAGTTGAATAGTTGACCAACGTTGTAGGAGTGATTTCTCCTCTCGATCACTTGCAAATGTTTTGTAGTTGTGGAAATATTGTGTCACTCGCCCCCAATAAGTAGCCTTTGGTTGACCTTTCAAGTGTACGACATTCATGCTGGTTGCAAGCCATCCTTGTACAAGGAGAACATCTTCCTGTCTAGAGAAGCTCAGGCCACGTAGTTTTCTTTTGGCAGTATCTAATTGAACCGGAAATTGGGAGGAACTAGCAAGGAATTGTCATTATTAATCAAGTTTTGGGGTGAAGAAATTGAGGATCCATGTAAAGATCAATAAAAACACTATATCAACAAGAAAAGAGTATATTAAATTACTGGAGTCGAAATGTGTAGAAAATATGTGAGGCATATACAATTATGGGTAAATGAAACTTAAAAAGGATCATCCCATCTAAAAGAATGATGATCTAAGGTATTTCTTATAATTTAAAAGAATGACGATCTCATTTTGCTATCTCATTCTCACACAGAAAATTTGATGTGTGAAAGTGAAGTAGCAAAAGTTGAAGAGTTTGTTGCTTCATCAGTTGGAGTATGAAAAGCCTATGGCTGCCATCCAATTACATGTATTTAAAGTTCAACTGAAACTATTTTTTGAACAGACAAGGCAAATGCACGAGCTATCTATAACTCGAAACACGGATCAAGGCAAATATGCCTCATAAGTGCAACAAAACCCATTAGCAGCAGAATAATTTACTTTTGGATATCTGAAAACTTGATAATTGTCATTGATGCTATTATGCAATAGTTCATCAAGTGAGTACAACCTAGTTAACTGTTGTGACACAACTTGGGAAACTAGAACAAAAATACAATACAAGGGTCCTCTAACATTCTTTACATTTTACACAAACAAAATCCTCACTAGTTGATATGTTTCTGAAAAACATCATCCAGACTCTCAGTCCAATATGGAAAAAGAAACACATTATCTAAGACTTCAACTACATCATCACCCATTTAGGTATCGTCTACTTTGCTGAAGGGTCAGCTTGCTTTTTGACAAATAGCTTTCCTACATCTTCTGTAACAATGTTGCTCCTGGACCCAAAAGCCAAAAAAAAATGATGATAAGATTGAAAAACTCTAACGTATAACAAAGTTGGCATATTAAATGTTGCTCATGAATACAATACCCCAAGTTCCAGGATTGCCACCATCCCCAAAAAAGACAAAGAAAAAGACCAATAGTTTTAGAATTCATTCCCAATGTGAATAGATTTCCTAGGATTCACCAAAACACAGGAAAATTTTATTGTATTCCTAAAAAGTTGTTTCCCAAAAAATTAACCAAGCCTTGGTTTTAGAAGGTTTGCACAATGTGAAACTCAAACAGGTCAATAATTATCAAACTCACCAACACAATAATATCAGATTCATGCACAGTGACCTAGAAACTCACAAACCTAATCCTATACAGTCGAAGTCAGACTTAACAAATATTTTCAGAGCAGCAATTACCCATGAACAATGTTTTTCAGTCACAAAATTAAATATGACCCAGTAGTATGCAACCCAAATACATCTTCAAAGTCTAAAGGATGTACCACTATAAGCAGTGAGGAATCCTATGAATATAGAGCAATGCAACAGAATTCCTATCAGGGACCACTTAAAAAGAGTCCACTTCATTGGTCATCATGACTATTATGCAAGCAACTACCACATTCCACGTGTACAAACTTTTCCCGGTTAAAGAAAGTCCGTTCCATTAAAAGTCATATGCATTTATATTTGCCACATGCTCCATATGTGCAAATGGTTCTCTCTCATATGTAAATTCTACTAGTAATTGCAGAAAATAGGGGAGGGTTTTGAGGGATCAAAAATTTTTATTTAAATTTTAACTCAAAATTTAACATGTCCATGTTTAATTTTTTTGTACTTTAATGTGAAGCTCAAAGTCAGAAAATCCGCTCATTGTAATGGTATAATTTATTCACTAAAACTCATCACACAAATCTACAAATTTAATCATATCATCATAGCATGATCTATATGTAAGGCGATTTTAGTTAAAACTCCAAAAACATGGCAGTTGGCATTTAAATGTCAAATTACTACTAAACAAATTCTATAGTCATGATTACTCGGAAAATGCAACTCCAGATATACTATTCAAGAAAGTGAAGCTCACATTGCAAGTCATATGCACATGTACGCAAAGTGCACGTCTGTAAGGCTAAACAGTTTAACATAAGCAGAATCGAAAGGAGAATTTTTAAAAACACGTACAACTCAGATGTCAAATAAGCTATGGGAAATATCAAACCTATTGAAACTAACCTTCCGCTAAGCTGAGGTGGAACCAGCATACCACCAATTGTATCGGGAACATTCTTGGAATGAGGCAAGTTACCTTTGGGAACTTTATTGCGGGGAACAGAGGAAACAAATTCATTTGACTCTCTCTTGCGTGATGCACTTTCAGCTATTGCAGCTGCAACACGAGAAGAGTGGTCACCACCACTAAACATATTGGATGAGAAAACAGGAGAATTCAAGAGCATTGAAGCATCAGGAAGTTTCTCAATCGAAGGAGCTGATGAATGGGCAGTACTTTCAGGCTGCTGATATGATGAAACAACGGATCTATAACACACAAAAATACCAAATTAAAAAGGCATCCCAAGGAAGTGAGAAGCATAATATTCCCAGTATGGAGAATACAAATATAAAACATTGTGACTAATTTTCCAGCTGTGAAAATTAAGGACAGTTAAGAAACCCCTTCTTTTAGCACCCAACACTTAAAAACCTAAAAATAAAACCTAAATTTATCTTTTAAAAAATTTAATCTTTGAACTTGAAGTCCAAAGATTACCAATCATTCTGACACTCCTTCAATCTTCACAACAAAAAAACCACCCTAAATTCTGCAGATTCGGAACTCCAACACCATTTTGTTAAACATTATGCAACCCCCAAAAAAAAAAAAAAAAAGGCAACCAGCTACCACAAATAAAAGAACATGAAAAATTATTTTAGTGCTATGCGTCCTCAAAAAGTTTTAGTTTCCCTAAAAATGAGAAGTAACCCTAAGTAAGCTAATGGCAATATGCTTCTTCCAATAAACCCTCCAATTTTCCTTTCTGATTTACAACTCACATATGCACAAAATAACAGCATTCCGACACAAACTACAAAGGTTTCTACAACTTGAACAGAACAATTTTTATGTGTTTATATTTTTTATTTTCCCTTATTTTCCCTATGGTCCCAAACAAAAATAATGAAAAACATCTGTATTCAGAATATCATAAAATTAAAAAAGAAAAAAAGTAAATCCAGCAGAACTAGAAGTTCTCAAATTTAAAAATGAAATTCAGAGAAAATGAGAAGCATGAATTACTGGGTGTGAGGACGAGTCGGAGGCTGTGGATCGTCCTGGGGTACTTGGGCTGGCTCGTTTTCCTTATTTTCCCTAATCTCCTCCGATACGTCGTCGTCTGAAGATGCATAGTCCACCAACGACATCTTTCGTTTTTCCTCTTTCACTCTCCTAAACTCTTCTGACTCTTCACTTTATGCCTCGGGCCTCTGCACTGTTTTTTATTTTGCCATAAAACGCTGCTATTTCTTTCGGCCAGCAATAAAACGCTGCCCTTTTGGTAAACAATTTTTTTTCCAATTTTTTTTCTTTTTCATTTTGGGATAATAGTTTTGTTCGATATTTACCGCTCGAGTCCTAAGTTCAATTCTCCATTCCTGTATATTCGAGTATTATTCACCATTGGAAGGGTATTGTTATTATGTTGAGTTGTCTCAATATTATCTCTTTACATGTATCGAATCGTGGCTAAGTTCAATTCTCCATTCTTGTATATTCGAGTATTATTCACCATTGGAAAGGTATTATTATTATGTTGAGTTGCCTCAATATTATCTCTTTACATGAATCGAATCGTGGCGCACTTTGGGGGAAGAAGGAGAATTTGGCCTACTTTTCTATTTGCCAGTCCATGTTCAATTGACCCATTTTTAAGTGATTTTGATAACTGTTTTCACTATTCCGAAATAGTTTGTTTTACAAGCAATGGCCACAGAATCTTTCCATACAAAAAGAAATTTTTATATAAAAAAACAGTGCTAAAAAAATTAAAAAAAACCCATATATGCTAAACAATATAGGAAAAGAAGTTAAAAAAGCGCGCGCACACACAAAGAACCGTGCAAAACATGACAAATCAGAGTAGAAAAACTTGGAGATATTTGGAGTTCTGGGCCACAAGATTGCTAAAATCTTAAACAAATGCATATAGCAAGAAGTAGAAACCCATTTAAAAAAATAATAATAATTAAATTAAATAGCCTATTTCGAATCTGAGAGAAACGAAATAGGGCGGTATGCGAATGGTATGCGAATCAAGACCTGTCCCCATCTTTTGCTTCTTTTAAAATTTCTCTCTCCTTTTGCTTTTTCTAAAATGTCCCAATTTTCTACTAAACAATACACAATTAAAGAAACATCTGATGCCCAAGCTTTCTCCTAATACATTATTCCCCCCAGGTAGAATGCTACATAAAACTACAATACCAACACGTCTTGTCACTTACTTGAGAACTAATAAAATTACATGCAAAAGAAAGAGATATCCACATCAAAACTTCTGGCCAAGAAGGGATGGCCTGTAAAAAGCATGGGTTTGTGCAATCGCAATACGATCCCGAGGGTCATTCATGGTCTCATCCCTTAACGCTTGAAGAATAGCCTGTGGTGGAAACTCCCTAAAGATTCACATAAGTAGACAGTATTAAATTTTGCTTCTACTAATAATTCACATTGTCAGAAAGCAATAGATTTATTTTCTAGTCTAATTTCAACCAACTTTATGGAAATGCAATACCTTAGTATAAGTATTCTATATAGCATCTTCAAGATAGGGCAAAGCTCAACTGGAGCAATGGGCTCGTTCTCTTCAGGATGTAGGATACTTAAAGAGGGATGACTTAGCAGCTCAAAAAATGCTTTTACAGCAGAGACCCCCTGCAAAAATAAAAGTAGGAATATCATCAGCAGAGAAGTTACAACAGAGTTGGCCCTGAATCATTTATTGGCACTCTTCCAAGCGGCTAATATAATTTGATTGTGATGGCCCCCACATCCTTTCACTAAAAGAGAAAGCAGTCACATGACATACAAATTCATACTCCAAGAGTAGTGGAGGGGGTGAAATTGCTCACACAGTACTAGCTGCAATGTACCCATATTTTAAACAGCCAGTGAAATGAAACTTGAACACAAAAACTAATAGTAAATTAACAAAGAAGTGGATTGCTTATCCCTGGTTAAGCCAAACATAAGAATTGAACGGCAATTGATTTAGCTTTTAATGAAATAATGAATTAGAATTCTAAAACGGATTACCCAGAACAACAGTTTGTAGGGCACAATAGAGGAGGAATTGGTATAAGGAATCCACATATTGGCTTCTATTGTATAGAATTATGTATCTTATATGATCCGCCATTCTACAATTGCACATAGTTTTAATTTTACAGTACAGAGTCAATGAGATCCAATAAGCAATGAAAGTTTCCAGTTCAAGCTACTCAACAAATGTTCCCCCAGATTTTTTAATAAATCGTCAAGAGAACTTTTAACAGCCATTAGAATTTTTTTTTTTTTTTTTTAAGTACTCTGCAGAATCTGATTGGAATTTTTTTAATTTATAGTTGCAACGACTTGTCGTTAAACTTTATCAATGCAAACAAAGATCATGTTTGCAAGTCACACCCCTGATTTCATTAAACAATAATAGTGATATACAAACTTCAATGCATTTGTAAGTATTCAACACTCCCCCTCCCCTCTCTTCCTGCTTCAACTTCGTAATCCAACCAGTTCTAGTATAATTCTAAAAAGGCTCATGTTTGTTACTTCACCGTTATTTAAGGTGATTGAGATCAGTACCTGAATCATACCCTTGCCCTTGATGCTATCACCCATTTCAAGGGTTAACTCCCCTTTGGCTAGCTTTTGTCCATACCATGCATTACGACCTTTCAATAAGGTTACATATGTGTCAGCCAACAAAGGCCCTGCCAGCCTCTCTGGTTCTTCGGCCAACAAATGGGTGATAAATATCATCTCTGATGTACAATGTGCGAAGTATACCGATTTGCTGGTGGCACTCTCATTGGTTAACGCAGCTACCATTCCTGTTAAAGCATAATTCAAAGTTTGATGAATAAATTAAAGCCTTCAAGTATAGCATGATAAAATCACAGGACTAGCATATGAAAGAACATCACAGGATAACATAAAGCAGGACAATCCAAGGCAAGTGGTCACCTTCCAATTGACATGAGATGGAACCAACTAGAGCAGGCAATTAACATGGAAATCTAATTTTATCTGGAAAGTGTCCCTCTCTATATGTATATATATAGATATCATGAATTTGTAATTTTTAGTCCTGAATCTATAGATATATGAGACTTCCTGAATCATTATTTCACATCCACTACAGTACTTAGTATGTGCTATATCAACATGGTAACTTATAGCATAACTTGTAGCGTCAAAGAGTAATGCCCCTTCAAATGAATGACTGTGGTACCTCTTAGGTTTTATGTGTACTCTCCCAAACCATTTAAATTATGAAAACTACACCACCTAAGACTGTACTTAGTATGTGTTAACTTGCACTGCTGTCCAACCATTAAGGGTTAATTTGAAGAAAACCACCAAATTTCTTAACTTTAATGAAATGCAATTTATGCAATCATATCCATTGTAATTGAAAAAGGTTGACTTTGCTTCTCTTCTATCTTACCAGCTCCAATGGCATACACATTCTTCAATCCGCCCATAACTTCATGAGTAACAAGGTCACCATTGTCCCACACGATGAAGTGGGGCTGCCTTAAAAACTTGGCCAATGGCTTTCTCCACTTTTCAGATCCACATATGCGAGCATTAGCGTATTCATTGTTGTAAATCTCTGAGGCAATATTGGGTCCTCCAAGGTAGAGAATGTTCTCATTTGGAACACCAGCTGCAAAGCACAGTACGTATTAGATAAAGACGGATAGCCAGGGTGAAAAAACCTTGCCAAGTAACTAATTAATAGCAGATCTACCCTAATCATACAGGCATTCCATGATGTACGAACTACTATAACTGTATAAGAACAAAAATAAAGATCACTTTCATAATATCAGAGGAAAGGCCACAAGAATCTCAAGGTTCAATTCAAGAGAGGAGTGGTGAGGAGAAGTAGCAACAAACCAAACAATTTCAAGATTAATGAAACTATTATAAAACACACCAAATAACTAAATCAGCATCAAAGAGAAGAGGAATGTTGAGACAGACAGAAAAAACCAAGAAGAATTGCTCAAGTAAAAAAATAGGTACCCGTGCAAAAATTGCCAACTATTAAAGAAAAACATAGAATCGGTCTTACTTGCTCGATTGATAATTTGAGTGGGTGTAATTATGCGTGGTTCAGGCTCCAATTCAGCCTCGACACCTTTTGAAAGAGAGATGATGACTGGCATTGTTACTCTCTCTTTCCAGTACCTACTAATTTCTTCAAATACCACACGAGTTTCTGTTGATGGCAGTCCATTCACCACAATGTCAGCATCCCACACAGCCTCCTGCAAATTTGTGACAACCTTCAAAGGGCAAAGAGGGGTGTCAATCATATTGATGCAAAACCCGTCTTTCAGTAACTCATCTGCATAAAGCGTCCGATCACCTAATCTTGCTTCAACATACTTCAAGTAAGCACACCGCCTAATCAGTCTCCTGAGCACATCTTCCCTTGAATTGATCACTTCAAATAAATGTTCTGCTGTGGCTCTGTCAACAGATCTTCCTGGTCGTCTCCATATTCTTATTTGGACCTTCTCTCTAAAGTGACCATAACTATCTTGCAACATAGCAGCAAAGACACTTCCCCAAGCACCTGCACCAACACCAACTATCCTAAGTGGATCACCTTCTGTTTTGCCCATTAGATGTCGAAGCTCATCAAGCTTCTCCTCAACAGAATCATTTGAGTGCTGAATCAACCCATTTGAGTAGGCATTATGGGTCACTGCATCAGAAGTCCCAATCATCATCTTCTTCTTCTTCTTCTTCCTCCAAATAAACTCAGCTCCAAGAAACTAAAAATTAGCACAGCCAGTTACATGCACAAATGCTCATAGACACTTTAAAAGTTTCCAATATTATCCTCTCCAAGAAGAAAAATGAAAGATTACACTGGCAATGACGAATTCCAAGCTGATCTCTTCTAAGCTACAAAAAAGGAACTTCCTAAGTTCCAAGATTTCACACAAAATTTGGAACAACCCACTTCTGATTTTGTATTTTAGTTTCACACCACCGCCAAATGAACAGCTCAAATCAGAAATCACCTCACAAACATCGAAAAAGCTTTGATTTTTCTTAGGGATTTTCCGCCAAAATCCAAACAATCCCTCTAATTCAATTTCCAGCTGCCTTTGACCCTAAAGAGAATTCATATTCTACAACAACAGACAATACCAACAACGATTTACCCCATTGGGTTTATAATTTCTTATCCAATCACCACTCACCAACAAACCACATAAGATTGCATTCAAACATGCAAAGCGAAAACATTGAAAAATCAGCCAACAAGTTCGATTATCCACCCACCAAAACCAGTCGATGCAAAAGCGCGCTACACAGACAAAACAAAAGTAAAGGGAAGAAGAAACAAACTGTACTTTGTATTTGCCGGGCGGTGCCTCAACGCGGTGAGATCAACTTGGGCTTTGACTTCTTCTACTTAATATGCAGAAGCGTCTGGAATTTGACACCACCTTTTTTTTTTTTGTTACAGGGGTTGCCAGTAAAGACCAAAAGAGAAAAATCAAGCTAAAAAGCTGGCTTGCTGATGTGGATTTTGCGTGTGAAATGAGAATGGGGGAAAACGAAGCAAAACTACGTAGATGGATCAACAAAAATCAAAGTAAATAATAGGAAGAACAAGAAATTGCCCTCCTCCCTAGTCTACTTACTGGTGGTGGGTGAGAGAGCGTTCGTTTTTCTCGAAGAACAGCTGAGCATGTAATTGTGTCACGTTGTCAAATGTTGGCTGTGCTGTTCGTCAGTCGTTGCAAATCCCAGTGTGACATATTCCCTATTTTTCTGCTTTTTTTTTGTTGTAAATTTTTGTGCAATCATTCCATTTACACTTCATTTTATTTTTTAATATAAATTTTTATAGAAATGTTACTTGAACTTATACTTTAGTTTTAATTTGTTACCTTAAAGAAAAATTTAATAGAAATACCACTTTAATTTTTCAAAATCCATAATTTGTCATCTTGTCATCTAACTTTAACACAGTCCAATTTTCCATATATTTTAAGAATATTTTAGTTTTTCCATTTTTAAAGGTATTTTAAAAATGAAAAAATCATTATAAAAAAAATTGTATACCTTTTCAACAATTTTTTTTTTAATTTTAAATCTCACCTTCTCCAATCCCCTGCGCGCCACCAACAGCTTCAATCAACCTTGCCTACCTTGAAATCCATTCCCCATTCCCTTTTCCCTATTTCCCTTCCTACTTCCCTCTCTACCATGGAACACTTACCCTCCACATACAAATTCCCTCAGCCCACCCAAACTGAGTCCACATTTTTCTTCTTCTTTTTTCTTTTAGGTATTTTTCCATTTGTATATTGAAAATTTGTGGAAGGACAGCTTCCAAACTAACAATTCGGTAGCCTACGTAACTGATGGTGACCAAGCAAACTTTAGATGCTTCAACAAAAACACAGTAGCGTAAGTTAATGAAACTATGAAGACAAGAAATGGTTGGATTTTGGGTGGGAAGCTTAAGTAGTTTTAAATCAGGTATTTGAAAAATTTTAGACATGCTCAATCAACATCATAAAAAAAAGTTATACATGCTCAGAGAGAGAGAGAGAGAAGAGAGGGCTCCTGTGCAATGTGCTTTGGGGGTGGGTGGGGTTGGGAGCGAATCAGCTATCCCCAAATTTAGTGTCCCTCTATGTCCCTTATCTATTTATTTGACACATATCCATTAACTTAACCCTGAATCCATGAGTGTTAACTATTGAATAAGGAAATTAAAACCTAAAAATTAAACTAAAAAACTAAAATCCAACAGCCACCCTACCGTCCCACCAACCGAAGTTTCGACTGCCAACCACCTCAACTCGTCGGCCGCAACACCCATCATCTCCTTGATTTGATTTGAAAATTCAAGAAAAGCCTTTTCTATTTTATTTGGTTTGCTCAAGGTAATGGGATTCTTATATCTGCCGATCGTCTCACCTTGATTTGAGTTCCATTAATCTCACTTCACCAAAGAAACTTAATTTACTTCGAGAAATTATGTATTGCAAAAAAAGTAATTATGGTGAAGATGACCAGTGATCTGCAACCGACGAGATGCTCTGATTGAATTGAAATCCTCTCATATGATTTGAGGTTATTTCATTAGATCTGCAACTAAACTTTAGTCTTTATGTTTCCCACATATTTAAGTGATAACATGTTTGAAGCGATTTAAGAGCGACGGGGGTGGGGTGGTTGTCTGGGCTTAGGTTGTTGGGGTGTTTGGGTAACGGTGGGGTTTTGGTTTCTTGTTTAATTTTTAGTTTTCATTTTAATTTTAAATTAGAGTTAACACTGTTGGATTTGAAGTCAAGTAAAGGAACGTGTGTCAAGCAAATAAAGAGGGACATTTAGTGATATCAAATTTGGGGACAGCGGATCCACTCGTGATGGGGTTGGAGTGGGGCAGAAAGGAAGAGAGATTTTTTTTCTCTATGTTTTTTTCTTGAAAATGAAAATACTAAAATACCCTTAAAAATTGATGGAAAATTTGATGGTGTTAAAGCCAGATGACAAATCATGGATCTTGAAAAATTATGATGACATTTCTCTTAAATTTTTTTTAAGGTGAAAAATTGAAACTGTGATATAATTTTAGGTGATATTTCTACAAAAATCCCTTTTTAATACATTTTAATCTTCTTCTTTTTTTGTTCTTTCTCTTCCCTATTATACCCTTACACTAAATTAAGGTTTTTATAAATGAAATTAAGAAAAGTTAACTGAAAAAAAAAGTATCATCGATAACAAAACAATTTCTATACAAAATTCAAGCAAATTAAACCATATTTAACTTATGTTTCAATTGCTCTCAAATGATTTCGAATACTCAAGTAAGCTTCGAATGCCCAAAAATAAATCAAATACCATAACAAAGCATTGATTTGTAGAGTAATTTCTCAAAAACCCCACACTGGAGCAATTCCAAAATCTTAACAACATCCCTTAAAATTTACATGAGATTGTTAGGCTCAATCTCAAAATCCTATAGGAGAAAATGGTTCATGAATCCGACAACTAGAAAGAAAGTTATGATTTTTAGAAATTTTTTAACCAAACTTTGTTTTTGATGCAGACTCGCACAGGGAGGAAGAAGAAAGAAATTAATGTAGGGTAAGGTTAGAAATAAGCCCATTTAAAGATGACATATTATACAAAAACTCATATAGAGCCTATTTGGAGAGAAAATAGCAAAACTAACCACTTGTCATTTACCAAACAAACGACCTCTTTAGCATTCGTTGGGTAAAAAACACAGTTCACTTAGTATCTAGGAGCCCAAATACTGATTACCCACCAAACACCATTTCTAACCCAATGAACAATGAGGGACTAGTTCATTAAGTAAATCATGGCGTTCACTGGGTAATTTACTCAAAGAGCATAAGTTACCCAACAAACGAGCTACTTAGTGTTTGTTGGGTAGCTTCTTACGTTCCTCGAGTAATTTACCCAACAAATGACATTGTTTATAAAAAAAAATTAAATAAATAAATAAAAAAGACCCCTTTAGCATTGGTTGGCTAAAAAACATTGTTCACTTAGTATCGAGGAGTCCAAATGCCCATTACCCACCAAACGTCATTTCTTACCCAACGAACAATGAGGGACTCGTTCTTTGAGCAAATCATGGCATTTAATGGGTAATTTACTCAAGAAACAAGCGTTTGTTGGGTAAAATCTTACATCTATTGAGTAATTTACCTAACGAACGACATTATTTACCAAAAAAGCTTGAAAGAAAAATGCAATTAACATAAGACAAAATGGTCATAAATTCATAAGGTAAAAACATTCAAATGATTCAAGAATAGCAATGTCGTTTTAACATAGATTTTTTGGTACAGTGGTTTCCAGTGCATGTGATTTTCGCACCAAACGCCCTTAAAAATTAAAAAAATACAAACAATCCCAACAAAGCATAAACTTATTACAAAATCTGCAAGGCATGATCTTTTTTTTATAAACTATATCTTTTGAACCAATTAAAATCCTCACCTGCATCAACCCACCACACAAATTTTCATTGTTTCAACACATTAACACCAAACTTTGGATTGAATCGATCCAAGAATCTTACCTTTGACAGTGGACAAACTTGAAATCATCTTCTTGGGTTCAAATCGGTCTAAGAAGTTATAATTATTGTCTCCTTTCCACAGTAACATCGTGAAGCCTGCCTTGCTTCTCCATCTTCCATATCTTCTTCAACTTTTTCAATTGAAGTTGTTCACCCGTTTTGATTTTAATCCTGTGATGGTAGGGTAAAGTTCTTCATTGGCTTGAAGACTATAAGTGGTCAACAAGTCAACTTTCTTTTGTGTGTGAGCGTGCCACTGTTAGTAGTTCAAAACCCTAGCAGACTTCTAAAAAATAGATAACTTACGCCCCAAGTTACTGACTTTTAAACAAGCAATTGTGAATTTGGGTGATGAATATCTTTCAAGTAAGTTCTTTTCTTGTGTCAGACTGGTGAGGACTTCACAATTTTTCACAGTACAAATTGATAGTTCTAGCCAGAATAAATGAAAAGAAAGTAAACTATTTTAGGCAAAACTGCCTATTATAGGACTTAAAAATGAAATGACAACTCTGAAACATGACAACAGAATGTTGGACTTCGATTCTGCCTGGATAATCGCCTCAACCGGGTTGGATTTGATGAGTTTATGCTGGATTGAATCGTCAACACCTTCAACTGATGAGCTTCAGCTGGAAATCTATACCAATGTTTGAGTTTGGCAAAGCTTCAATTTATTATGAGCCATGGAAGGCTTGCTGAACGGGCAAAATTGAGGCCTCTCAAGTCTGACGAGGACAGAAGTGGCTGGATTAATGGTCACTGAGCTGGAGCTACGCTATGGTGCATGTTCTGTTTGACCAAGGCTTTCTATAAATTTGCTGAGGTTTTCATATTTTTAAAATCCCGAACTCTGCTTGACTTGGTTTATGCTGAACCAAATTTGTAACCAGAGAAATCTCGCTTTGTAGAACTATTTCTCTAAACTGAACTGAGATAAGAGATTTGAATTATAGCTGACTTGTTTCTTGTGCTCAATGAGCTTTGGTTGCTTCAGTGTTTGAAGGCTTTTGAGATCAATTGATCATTTTGAGTTTGTCAATTGTGACTTTGAGAGTTTTTGTTTTGATTGATTTTTTGGTTGCCTCCTATTTGTTCACCCTCTCTCTTATTTTATAGGAAATGCTGGAGTGGAGTTTTTAATTTTTGAATAATGGGCGGCAAATCCTTCCAAAAGATCTTTTCTTTTTAAAATGCCACAAAAGGGGATGCTATCTATTATGGCAGGGAAAAGCCATCAACAGTCAGTTCCTATGGTGATCTCTCCCCTGATTTTCCTGAAAGAAAATATAATCCCTTCTTATTCTCTAACTACCCTTTGTAAGAATGCAATCTACCATGATGGTCAATTTGCTTTTCTTGATGAACAACTCCATTACTCCCTACTTATCTCAAAAAAATGTAGTCTGCTTATCTCTTTGAAATGTCATCTTCTTTTGGTGCAGAGTTTCTTTGCATATAAAAAGGGATTTTAATCTTCCTTTGGGCTGCAAAAATGGAGAAGTCTTTCTGTAAGACCTGTCTTCATTAACTCCTTATCAACTCCTCTAAGATAGTTGAAAACTTTGACTTTTCTAAAGTTAGAAAGTCACGTGGGAACTCTTTTGAGAAAAGATATGCTGATTTTTCCTTTTGGGGTTAGAGATCAAATGGTGTGAATTTTTCAAAAGTTTTTAAAAGTTGTGTTAGTTTATTTCTACTTTCTCCAGATAAAAAGCCCGCATGTTATGTTTATAGGCCTTTTTGACAAAAATGGGCTGGTCGTGCAGAGAATTGGCCCAAACTTAAGGTAAATTCTGGTGGCTGCCAAAAATGGTATGGGCTTATCCAATTTTGGGCTGCTCTTCAACTTCTTTTAAACATCAAGCCCACGATGTGCTCATGTTTGTGGGCTGCATAAATAGGCTGGGCTCGCAAAATTTAGGCCCAAAAAAAAGCAAAAGATAGAATCACCAAAAAGCAGAACCATAATTGCCAGACAGGACGCCAATTTTAGGGATCTCCAGTTGCTTTGTTGCAGGGGGAAACTAGGGTTGTGATTTTGGAAACAATTGGGGAAAAATTGGCGGGCTCGAATGGAATGAAATTTTTAGACCCTAGCCGAGTATTACATAATCTCTCATGGGTCCCACCAATAGCCACGTTGGATGCCACTTTCTCATCAATTTTTGTCACTTGTATGAAATTACTCTACTACCCATGCCACATAAGCTGAGTTAACAATTTTTCGTTGAAAATTCACGGCATGGAGCAACCTTAGTAACAGAATGAAAGTTCAGGGAGTAATTTGAGCCATTATAAAAGTCAGGGGGCAATCTGAGACAATTTGTAAACCAGACACATTTTCTAAATATAGTATATTTAAATAGTCCAACCGCACGACCATACTTGGGATTTAAAAAAATAATAATAAATAGTATAGACGCGTGGATATACTCGGGATTTTTTTTTAATATATAGTATAGTCGAGTGGCTATACTTGGACCTTTTTTACATTTTGTTAAATAAAGAGTATAGCTGGTCGGCTATACTCGTATTCGCTATACTTGTATTTTTTAAAAAAATTTAATTAAATAGTACAATGCGGTGATACAAGAAACTTGTTTTAATTTTTTTTTAATAAATGGTATAGCCACGCGGCTATACTTGGCCCTTTTTATTTTATTTTTTTCTTTGTAAATAAAGAAAATCCCATATCGTATTCTCTCTTGAGTAAAAATTCTTGAGATAGTTTTTGTTTGTAAATCATATTATCAGGTAAATTTGAATAATGTTGTTCATGAATCCAAATACAATAAAAATTGTAACTAATAGTTTTGCTTTCTGGTAGATCCAAGATTGTTACCTCATGGGATGATGGTGTAAAAATTCTGATTTTTTTAAAGAAGAACATAACACTGAAAAATAGACAGATGTGGTTGAGTGACATACATGTTTCATTAGCTCCTAGAAATTAATTAGAATGGTTGTTAGGCATTAGGCATTAATAGAACTGATCAAAGTTATTACATAGTAAATAAAGAAAATAGTTAATCTCTTCAACAGTTGAACTGATCGAAAGGCTATGAAATGGACTCTATTTTTTGTAGGGGAATGCTAGCAACCTTCTCCATTATCCTCATGACATGTGTCACTTTCCTTACATATAAAACAATGTGATTAATGCATCAAACAAGCTAATCTCTACACATTTATTCAATACATCAATTCATTTTCCAACAATCAATTTTATTTGTTATTTGTCCTCCTTTACTTGGGATTGCTCCGTTATTCCAAAACGAGCCATCAATAACCAAATACTGTGACAAGCTCACCTTTGCTCTTTTGAACCCCCCAAAAAAAAAGCTCACCTTTACTTAGCAATTCAACATGGCTATTTACTCTTAAATTTCTCCCATATTTTATCCATTATATTCTATATAAAGGTGTTTGGGCCTAAATTTCACGCACCATCCCAACTAACTATTGGCCCATGTAAAAAAAAAAAACAGTGGCTTGAGCTTTGTGTTGCTAAAATCAGAAGTCAGCCCATATTGGTTTAGAAGCCAAGACCATTGCGAACCAATTGCAAGAAGCATTTTTACAGGTTTAAAATTAATTGCCATTAAGTGGTGATTTAATATGCAAAAATTCAGATTTAATTGGTTTTAATTAAACCCAACTTATAATTTCTCCAAAGGCCCAAAGTTTGATCATCACCGTTGATTACAAATTCATAAATCAGGTTAGTAGATATTAGGGAAGATCTTTCTCTCCACTAAAGCCCACTTGACTCTAAAGTCAAGATTTCAACAGGGAAGAGGACGTGATGGGGAGTTGGTAGAAAGGTTAAATCAGAAAACCACTCCCCATAACCATTTAATGCAAAAACAAAGAAAAAAAAGGCAAGTTTCCTTCCTATGCTCATGAGGGTTTTTGCATCAAAGAAAGTTGGGTTTACAAGAGATAAACAAGAAATAAGAGAGTTGGTTGTTAGAAGATCAAAACTGATCATCATGAAAACTGACCTTTGATAGAGGTTTTCTTTTGTTAGACTAAACCATTATCCTTTTTTCTATGCTGGAACAAGGAATCATTTCAAATATTTTATCCTCCAGATATCAAGGAATAATCACTTATTCAGAGCATTTATAAATATAGGCGAATATGAACAGGAAAGAGGTCAACCAAAAATTCAATCAAAACAAAAACTCTCAGTCATACTGATAAACTCAAACAATATCATATGATCTAAAAGGGCCTTTAGACTCTGAAGTAACCAATCCATTCGGTTTGAAAATCTATCCAACTCCTAAACAAAATAGGCAGAACCCATACTTCTAACTCCACTGAACTTAAGAAGGCAATTCTCAAAGGAAACAAGATTTTTGCTTGTTACAAATTCGGTTCAGCATAGTTGAACCAAGCGGAATTCAAGTTCTTCATAATATGAAACCTCAACAAATTTATAGAGACGCCTTGATACCTCAGAATCACCAAAATAGCTCTCAAGTAATCCATAATTAAGAGCGAGTCCCCCTTCAAGAAAATCAGTCGCAGGTAATTTTTTTCCCATCCAACACGCCTCTTCATGGAAAATATTCAAGCTCTGCTTAAAGAACAATTTAAATCCCATCAAACCATTGGTATCGATAAATTGTTAAAGTCCTCATCTAAGGCAAAAGAACTTACTTGGGAGATATTCTCACCCAAATCAATCCTTCATCCATTAGAAACTTTGCCCTTCCAGTCATAAACACAAGAAGAACAGTAACAATCCAAGCAGAAAATCGAAGTCCAATGTTTTGATGTTCTCCCTGACATGGCAACTTTCTTTTGTTTTAAAATTGTGTAATAAATAGTTTTCTTTGGATTAAGTTTGGTTCACTTGCAGCATTTATTTTGGGCTAGAACTACTAGTTTTTACTGTGGGAAATTCTAAAGTCCTCACCAGTCAGAGGCAAGAAAAGAACTTACTTGAGAGATATTCCTCACCCAAATTCACAATCACTTGTTTAAAGTCAGTGACTTGGGGCGCAAGTTATCTATTTTTCATAAGTCTGTTAGGGTTTTGACTGCTAACAGTGGCACGCTCACACACCAAAGAAAGTTGACTTGTTGACCTACAAATGATTTTCAAGCCAATGATGAATTTTACCCTACCACCATAGGAACTAAATCTCAACGAGTGAACAAAAGGAAACATGAACTTTTTTTCTTTAAAACATACTTTTGTTTTTCTAAAGAAAAAAAAAATAGACATTTTATTTTCTTTAAAAAGAACTTTTTTTTATTTAATTTTTTAACAAGTTGGTAAGAAAATTCTAAAACAATTTAGATAAATGGAATAAAACATGAAAGTATACATTTAAAGAAAAGCTAGTTTTTTTAATGCATTAAGAGCACCTCTGCCCCAAAGGGCAAGGACAAGGCAAATGCAAGGCAATGTTTGTCACTATTCACGTGAATTGTGGCAGCCTTGCCTTTTTTGTTTCCACCTCAAAGGGCAAGGGTAATGGCAATTATTATTCACTTTAATTTATTTTCAATTTTTTATACCTAAACCAATAATTTTGATAAGATTTTCAGATAAAATTTTTAGTTGGCACGTGTCTCTATTTATTATAAAATTCTCATCTCAAATTTCAGATCAAATTTTCGAATAAGATTTTCGAATAAGATTTTTGGTTGCCACGTGTCCATATTTATTATAAAATTCACATCTCACTCATCATACAATTGAAATACCCATTCACTCATCATACAATTGAAATACTCTTGGTCCTCATAGTCCAACATAATTGAGTACAAGGACAACTCAATCATTGGAGGAGGCGATTCCATCGAATCACGACATGGGGGAGTATTTTCCTTTGGAGGATGTAATAGTGCCATTATTTCGGATACGTAACGCACCACTAGAACCGACTACAGCTATTGTTCATTTGAGGAGCCATGTGTAATGGTTTTCCTATTTTTTGTTTTGCCTTGAATAATCTATTAAAAAAGTGAAATTGGAAATGCAAGAAATATATATAAAAAATTGACATTAAATTGAATAAAACTGTAATTAATGGCTTTTTACCTCCTCGTCAAGATTTTAACCTCTTTGAACGTTTGTCCACAATCCTTCAGCTTCGATGGAAGAGGCCATTTGTATTTTTGCACAAATGGAATTTTGTAGTATAAATTTTAGTGTGAAAAATATTGGAATGAGATGAATTTGTAGGAAGATTTGGTGTGGAAAGTGAATCATATTGGTCGGTATTTATAGAAAAAAATTCCAATTTTTTACAATTTTTTTTACAATTTTTTTTTCGATTTTTTTTTTCAATTTTTTTAGCCAAAAATTGGAGAGCCATTGGATTGGATAAGATTTTTAGATCAAAGGCTCCAGGAGAAACCACGTGGCTTGTAGCCGTTGGTTTCTAGTAGTTATGGGTTAGTGCTGAGTTCACGCGACGTCAAGACCTTTGGGCAACAACCCAGTCAATTTTGCTGTCGGCTTGCCTAGGCTGGTGGGTCCCACCCCTTGCCCAGGCTAGACCTTGCGCGCTGGAGGGATGGTTTGGGGCATGGGGCATGGGGCTGCCATTTGCCCTGGTTTGGGCTTGCGTTGGAGGTGCCCTAATTGTTTTAAGTGTAAGAAAAATGACACATGTCATGAGGAGAAGGGAAAATGTCCAAAAGAGAATGTTAGAGAGAATGGTTGGGGCTTAGGATTTGAGGGAGGGTGTGAAACTAATTTGGAAATAAGTTTTAGGGGTGAGTTCTGTTCTTTTATTATTATTTTTTAAAAGTTTGGCTCAAAACGACATCTTTTTGAGGTCGGGACATTGAAAAAATTTGCGTGGGCCAAACGACGTCGTTTTGCCCAGGGTATTTTAAAAAAAAGGCTTATTTATTGTAGTGCTCCATGAAACTATAGTCAAATCTCATTTTGCTCCTGAAAGTCTAAGCGACCCACTTTACTCCTTGACCAAGGTTTGGTGTTCCAAGTTACCCCCTACCGTTAACTCCATCCAAATACCGTCAAAATTGATGACGTGGCAGAGGCTTTTTGGTAATTCCGTACATGTGTCAAAACTCCAAACCTAGTAATTTAAAATCATAAAAATCATAAAATAAAAATAAAGATATAATATAATATGAAAAAAATTAAAAAAATGTTTTATAAAAAATTAACTACTCCCCAGCCTTTCCCTTCCATTGATAAGGGGCTTCTTCTTTTTTCCGTTATGCCACTCTGCTTGCATAGCGAATGAACCCTATCCAACCACCACCCGTCCCCACACCCTACTACCCCTACCCTAATATTCTTGGCATCTTCCCTCCATTAACCCTACGATCCAACATCTCTCCTTGTCTCCCCTACCCTTCACCAGATAATCCAGATTTGACTCACCCCATTACCACAACCCAAATATTCCAGTCCATTTTTGACCAAAAAAAAATTAAAAAAAAATTTAGTCCCTAATCTTCCAGTCCCTGAGCGACACGCCCTTTCCACTTCCAACAGCAACATGGCTAAGAGCACTTGAATTTCAAATTTCAATTTCCACTAAAAATTAGAAACACCAAAATGCTAGCTATGAAGTAATCCATTTAAGAGGATTGAGGTGTTAGATGTGTTGATTAATTTCATTGACTGGGTGGGTTTGTGCTTTAGGCACGAGATAGAAAGAGAAAGGCGGACGACTGGGTTTTGGTGACTAAGAGAAAGATAGAGAGAGACAAGAAGGATAGAGGCACAGAGACAAAGAAGGGCTACTAGGGGAGAGTAGGGAAAGTGGCTGGGCTTGATGTGGCTGAGGGAGAGTGGGGGATGATAGTGGCTTAGATGTAGAATCAATGAGGGGAGATGGATGAGGGGAGCATTTCCACCCATTTGTCATGGTAAAGGGCAAGAGCTGTTACTATTCACATAAATAGTACCAGCCCTTATAAAAGGCAAGTTGTGTTTCCATCCATTGCCATGGCAAAGGGCAATTACTATTCCCTTAATTTTTTATTTATTTATAAAAAAACTATACTTAAACGATTAATTTGGATAAGATTTTCGGTTATCATGTGTCAATATTTATTATAAAATTCACATCTCATATTTCGGATAAAATTTTTGGATAAGATTTTTGATTGCCACATGTCCATATTTATTATAAAATTGGCATCTCAAATTTCAAATAAGATTTTCGGATAAGATTCTCGGTTTCCACGTGTCAATATTTATTATAAAATACAAATCTCATATTTCATATTAGATTTTCACCCTCTAAAATTATGTCACGTGTCATCTTTATCTTCTAAATCCCTCTATAAAACCATAGCCTCAACTCTCAGTCCTCTCACACCATATCCTCTCTATTCTTTCATTTATCAGATTTAAAAAACACATTCTACTTTCAATGTCTTACACGAGGAGGTTGTTGGTGAGGCAAGAGCGATAAAATGAAGAAATAAGGCACAAACGAGCTGAAGAAGAAAGGGAGTAGGAAAAAGATGATGATCAAGTTGTCATGGCAATGGGTATGCTCCATTAATCAAGCCAAGGCCATCGTGGTTCACTAGTCAGCCTTGGCCCGAATGTGGATGGACGTAGGCACTATCGGGGTAGGAGTCTCTTGAAAGATTACTTTATCCCAAATTCGTGTACTCTAGTTTTAATTTTTGAGGGGCGATATATAATGCATCCTCATTTGTTCAATAAAATCATGCATGATGTTCGCAATTACGATGCATACTTCGTTCAGAAGTATGATGCTGATGGGGTTTTGGGTATTCTTTCATTTCAAAAACTTACAGCTTCTTTACAGAATCTAGCGTTTGACACATCTGCAGACCAAGTGGATGAGATTGCTAGGATGAGGAAATCCACTATCATAGAAATCTTGGTCATATTTTGTGATGGAATTGAAACTCTCTACACGAGGGATTACCTCCGCAAACCTATGCCTAGAGATCTCCAAAGGCTTATACAAAAAGCCGAGGCTCGAGGTTTCCCAAGCATGATTGGAAGGATTGACTGCATCATTCAATACCTAGCAATGGAAGAATTGCTCAACTCCTTGGCAAGGAGATTATAATAATAGGAAGGGCCAAAAAAGTATCATTTTGGAAGTCGTTGCATCATTCAATACCTAGATTTGGCATGCCTTTTTCGGAGTTGCGAGATCCTAAAACATTGCATGAAGTTGCTAATGAGGAATTCTCTGAACTACCTATTAAGGTTTCCCGTAGTCAGAGAGAGAGAGAGAGAGAGAGAGAAGAGGGATAATGGGTTTCAAATTTGGGGTGATATGGAAGCAATCGCCTCTGTTGCGGGTGTGGTATGAGGAGGTCGGGTAAAGGAGAGTGGCTAGAAGGGACGTTGGGTTAGAGATAGGTTGTGTTGTTGATGGGTGTTGCGAGTAGGGTTTGGGTGACATGGGTTTGTTTGTTTTTGGTTATTCTTTTTTTTAATCTTTGTTATTTAATTCTTGTGTTTATATAATTATGATATTTTAAATTAATTTAAATAGTAGGGAAATTGTAATTTTGGACCAAAATGCCCCTCAACAATTTCTCTATTTTGACATAAATTGTAATTAGTCATTGAATTGCTTAAATTGAAAACTACATGGACAAAATTGATTAAATTGAAACAACAGAGACAAAAATGATAAAAATGACAAATTACAGGGACAAAAAATGACTTTTTGCCTTATTGAAATGTAGATAATATTTTATTTAATTTTTCCAAAGGTGGGCTCTACTTTATTATACTACCCACTTGGATTGTGGGTAATTAACACATGTATAGCAAAATTAACAAAAAGCCCTTACCACATCATCAAATTTGACAACCTTTTGAATGGGGTTAACGGTAGGACGCAACTTCCAGTTTGACATTATTGTGTTGTGAAAATAATCGTTGTCAGAAATCAGCTGTGAGAGAAAGCAGTTTGACATTTGGTAAATTTTTTGTTAAAAGTGTTATTGGTATTGATTCTTGTATAATCAGAAAATGATTCTCGCATAATTATTAAACTCAGCGTTTCTTCAAATTGATTCTCGTATAATAAAAAATGAAGGCACCTTATTATTTTCTCTTATAACTTTCTTTACAACAATTTTTAACAATAAGCAAATGGGCTGGACTTTCCAAAATTTTTTTAAAAAAAAATCACTTATCATTTCAAATAAGCAATGCAAACATTTAGACTCAACTTTCTTTTCCACTCAAACCAGGCAAGCCATTTCCAGCTCATGGGGCTGTCTGCCATTCCCATGGTGGCTCCGCCAATTTGTAATTTTTGGTCAGAAAAGGCGCGCTAGAGGGTTCGACGCGCCGATCGCATTCCGCCCTCCACCCCAAAGAAAAAAGCCCAACAATTGATGAAGGTCTTGAACGATGGGCGGTGCAAGTGAAAGTGGTGAAGGGTCAGCGGCCGCAGTTATTTTCCGGGTACAGTTGCTTTTGCTCTGTCTCCGTCTTTGTGCTCTAAAATGTGGCAATAATGTATACATTTGCATTGTTGTAGAGGCTTTTTGTGTTCGTTGCAAGGCACTTGTTAGAGCATATAAAAGCTTTGCCAATTTCTTGACTCTCTGCTACTTGATTTTAATGGGTAAATTGTGTGCTTTATGATATTTGGGCAAATACCATATTGAACAATGTGAAATTCATAGGCCAAGGAGTGAAATTGGAATTTTGATATTGAGGAAGACAGTGGAGAAAAAAAAAGGAAAAAAAAAAAGATTTATATCAATCTGTTCAAAGAATATTCACCTTCTTGCAGCAGATTATGTGCGTTGTCATGCAGGATAGGGGCATAGTAGGGCCTTGCTCCTGATCTCTTGGCTATGTCTTCCTTGGAATTAAAATGGGTTGATGGTATTTCTTCCATATGCCTTTTGTGTTGACAATGTTTACATGGACTTTTTTGACGTGTCTGGTGCTGAAATCCGTTTTGAAAGGGATGGTTGGTTGGTTGTTACGTCTGGTGCTAGAATAGATGTTCGGAGCAATATCACTATCCCCACTAGCATTTATTGTCTAGGTGGATAAAATCTGTCCAAATTGATTGGTTTTTTCTTTGTCCCCAAGGTGATGGTTCTTGGAGTATTCTACAGTATACAACAAGGTAATTGCTGTTCCATGGAATCAAGGACGTGAGAACATCTTAGTGTGTTGGCTGTTTTTCTGTCCATAGTTTTTACAAGAAAAAGGACGTTATGGAAGCTCAAATATGGTTTGATTATTGGGTTGTGTCTCTTTGTGAAGGCACTGACGAAACTCATACATGCGAACATGCTCTCTTTTTTTTAATTCAGAGGTGTGCTATTTGTTCTGTGGTGTCTGCAGAAGGCTACTTTCTGTTGAATAGATTGTGTTTTGCCATTATTCTAGCTGCATCTTACTATTCATATGCACCAAACAAAGAATAAAATCCAGTGGTATTTTCCAAAGTTCACTGGTGAATGAAGTGTCTTCTATTGGAAGTGGCAGTTAGGACTTTTCTGGGAGCAACTTTTATATCTGGATATTAAGAGAATGAAGTACTGTTCCATTCTGCTTATGAACCGCCAACCCAGGTGGTTTGTCCTGGTGCCTGAGAGTTGAATTGTTGTAGGTGTATTTATTTAATTCATGAAATGTGAGTTTTATAAAACTGTAATTTGAGTGCTATCTTCTCCTTAATGTTTTCGTTTTTCTTCTTGGTTTCTGTCGACTCATATCTTTAATGCTTTTGAACCATTCTTTATACATGCATAAGACAAAAAGCATATTATGTTTTTGGCATTTTTTTTTCTCTCCGTCTGTATATATGTTCAAATTTAAGTCTTCAGAGCCCAAAAGCTTTTAAAGACCAATTTTACACAATGTTATGCGTTAGGGTTCATATTTTGGCAGTGTAGTGAAATTTCATGTTCCTTTTGTAGCTGGATTAAGTTTAAAGAAAAAAGTAACAACATTTACTATGTGATTTAGTGAAATAGTTTTCGCACTAACAGACAGAGTGCTGTTGCAGCTTGAACTTGATTTTGTTTGTTTGTACCTGATCATAAATATTTATGGAAATGTCAAGTGATTGTTCTCTGGCTCTGCTGTATTTTACATTCTCATGTTAGCAAATATGCCATCTTTAATGCCCATGAGGCATATGTTAACATATTGTATATTTAATGTTTATCCATGTTATCATTGTAAATATTTTACTGATCCATTTTATAGCAACTTAGATAAAATATATAAAGGTCAACTATCCATGTATATTTTTTACGGAATAGTCTGGACAATTATAGATTTCAAATCTCAATTGTAGCACTTCAGTGGTAGCCTACAGTAATTTCCTAGGATATCTTACATTGGATGCAAAGCTGATGAGTTCTAGTAATTGTTGTGAATCTAGGTGAACTTTATTCCAATAATTTGCTTCCCACTGTTATACTGGGCTCTAATTATAGCACAAATTTGAGTAGTTTGATCAACCGAAATCTGCAGTTTAAGAGTTTTGTCCTTAGGCTCACTACAAAACAAAATTTATTGCATCAAATATTGTTTTGCCTTTTTCTTTTATTCAACTTTCAACTTAACGAAGCTTTTACTCTTCTAGGTTTTATCTTTCTTTTTAATTTATTATCCCTTTAGATTTCTACTTGGCTAAGCTTTATTTTACAATTTACTTTTTATTGAATTTCACTCTTATTATTCCACTAAAAAAATTCCAATGTTGCGGGTGCAACAATCAGATCCTGAACCATTGGCTGAATCTTCTAGGCATGCAACCCAAACATGAAAATCTCAATCAGTTGTGAGACAAAAGTCACAAAACTGTACTGAATGTGTGTGAACTTTAGTAGACCACATTTGAAGTGCTGTGCTTTTCTCCCTTTATTGGCTTAAATCATACAAACTTGGAGAAGTTTCTGGTATTCACAAACTCTGGGTTGTCATAGCTTTTGACTTGAGAAAAGAAAGAAGAAGAATGAAAAGTCTTGGTTCCATCTTCATTCACATGGCTAGGGTGCATAATAATTTCTTAAGAGGAGATTGCTCGACAGTTATAAAATTCATTCAATGTTATGTTAATGACTCGGAAGGAAGAACTTTGTTGTTTTCATTACAATTCAAATTTGTGCGTTTTCTTATTTAGGCATACTCCTGTCCTCCTATCTCTAGTTTATAACCTTTACATCTTTTAATTGATGGAGTAAGTTTTCATCCTCGACCATATGAAAATAAGAATTGTACTGTTATATTATATTTCATTATTTTGATGAGTAAGTCTTGAGTCTGGATTTGGTTCATTAAGCAATTGTATATCGTAATGGAAGATAGAGTGACAAAGGACTCTACTGAAAAATTTAGTATGTTTTGCTGTCGCTTCTTATAAATCTCACTACTTTACCTGATATTATATGCAGTTATATATGTGTGTCACCTTACCCCTTCATTGCTCTGAATTTTTTTATCTTCAAGTTATAAACTTTAGCCTTTACATCCTTATCCCAGAATGGAAGGCATGAACAGTTTATTTCTAACAAGATTATTGTATATTATGTTAAAGGGGCTGAATTCAGTTAATTGTACGTGCTTCGCCTTCCCCCAGTCATTTTACCTTCCAACATAATAATGTTTTGATTATAGAGTAAAAACACTGCAATGTGCTTGAATATGCTCTATTATCAATATTGCTATTGATGTATCTCTTTCTATGTGTACCACTTTTGACTCCTCAAAATTTTACTACTTGCTTGAAGAATTCCACAGTAAATATATTTCTGCATTTGTTAAATGCCTTTCAAATCAACACCGCTGCTTTTTCAGAACTTGTGAATACCTTAGAAATAAGTGGTTGCCTCAGGGTTGTCATTGTATAGATTTTCTGTCAGATGTAGATCTTTAAAGAGAAATTCTTTGCAAGCCAAAAACATCTTTAAATTACAATTTAATATAAAAATTTGTCAGTGTTTTTGTAAATTTGGAATTGTGAGAAATTCCACCTCAGTAAGAGATATGCCGATACTTTGGTTAGAATGTGGCTAAACACCATGAATGACTTGATGTATTTTGTTTTCTTCTTTTGATAAATCATGGGGTTTGCTCCTGTTATCTGCTTGAAACACAGTAATGCTGGTAAATTATGCTTAATTTCTTGTTTATAAAACTATTTGAATATTTTACCCTTGGCTTCTTTTTCAGGGAGGATGGACAGATTTTATGGCTGTATTCCAAATTAATTTTCTGTTTACTTTATCTCCGAGGAGGAGTTTTATGGCATTTTAAACTTTTTGCTGTTAAGTATGTTGATTTATATAAAGGTATCATCAAAATGGGAATCAGGACCAGACAGCTGTGTAGTACAAATTCAATTTGGTGCACTGAGCAGCCTACCCATTCACATTTCATTGACTTATTATGTGCCCTTCATGGGGCAATAATTGCCCCTTGACCACAATTTTTGGGGTCTGAAATGCATATCTCTGTGTTGCTTTTGTATGTAAGATTCTTTTCATATGCAATTATTTTTTTTATACTTATGGTACCATCTGGTCAATCAGCACTGAATGAATTGCTTGAAGTTTGGTGGTTTTGACCGAAAATGGACCTCTTTTTGTGTGCCAGATTTTCCAACAGCTTTTGCTATGTTCACTGGCGAAGCAACATTAGAGTTATCACTGTTTTTAAGTGAGACATAGATATTCTATTTAAGGTAAGTGAAGTACTTAGGCTTTTTTTATTTTTTGAGATTCTGTGATTTGTACAAATCATTGAAAAGTAGATTCAATGATATTGTAAATATTTGAGTACTCTTAGAGGAATGTATACTCTGTGTTCATAACTCAGTTGTTCTCTTTATTTTACAAGTATTGAATAGATATAGAAAATTGTCGGAAGTTTGAATGACTTAAATGTGTCTTCAAAACTCAACCCCTATCACCACAACTAATTGGAGTGATGACCCCTTCTTGTGAATATTCTCAAGCAAAGGTCCTCAGCATCCTAAGAAAAGCGGAAGCTTCCCTTTATATTGGGGTGATTTTAGTCTTCTGAGACTGACTGGTGTTTTGAGTGGATTCTGAAACAGAGGAAACCATTCTGAACCAATGCATTCTGTAATTATGAAAGTACACATGCTGTCGACAACTTTCCAACCACTGTATTGTACAGTGATTAAATAGGTACCTGAATTGTTTGAACAACAGAATGCCTATTCTAACTTTCTGACATAGAGATAGAAGAATCTCTTAAAGAGCAAAAGTTCTCTCCTATTTGAGTTCACTTTCTTGATAGATCCTTCTTTTTGCTGACGTTGGATGCATATGAAGGTGGATGAAGATGTAGAAATTCATTAACTTTGATATTTTATGGTTGAAATGAAAGGTACAGAAACTCATGGATATTATATGATTAGCCAGAGCATTAAACTGGACACCCTCACTTTGTACTTTGTAGAGAAAACAAGGAACAAATAAAATGATTTTAGTGTGAGATGTGTGCCAGCCTGCTATGTTGTTTGAGTCTTCTAAATTAAGAGAAGAACAAGAAAACCAAAACAATAAATAAATAAATAAATAAAGTAACAAAGGATACAATTAACCATCTTTGTTTCTGATTAGTTGGATGAATGCCAGTAAATTTGTTTGTTCAATTTGTTCAATATAGTTTGTCATTATGATATTCTATTATTTTTCATTTTCAATTTCAGGTTTTGTCACGATTCACTACTACTCTAGTAGTAACCTTTATCAATTTCTATTTGCTGCTGCTACTACTACTAGACACACATACACATGCATATTCATGTTCTGAGAATTTCCTACCTGCCCATTTCAGTGAAGTTGATGACTTTGCAAATATATTTATGGCCAACAATATTGTCCATACCCTTGTTTTCTGAGATCATGTTTTTGTTTATGTTATTCACAATAAGCGTATCTTCTGTACACACACACACACACACACACACACACACACACATACATCAACATTATAATGAATTAATATTATGATGAATTTCTAGGTTCAGACAATTGTTGATGTAAAATTGTAATCTCTACTGGAACTGAATTATTGTGTAACTGAGTTTAAAAATTATTAAATGGAACGTAACCGAAGGGATTGCTTTAATGTCATTTTATATTCTGCATGATCATTTTAGAAGCTAAGATGAATGCTCTGCAGGTCTGAGCCCCTTCACTCACATTGCAGTTGCCAGCTCTTTCTCATTTAGCTATTGCCAAAATTTGGTACAAATTAGTGCTGACCTAGATTAGCCAATAAGTGAAACTATCATCATCTCATCATCTAATATACCCAGTTGTTTTAGCGGTTCATGGCAGCAACATATGATATTAATATGGCAAGGTGACAGAGGCAACAAGTTGAACATTGCAACTACAGGTTAACTGTCCTTTTAGTTCCCCTTTCTCCTTTTTCTTTCTTTATGTTTTCTATTTGATCTGAATCTATATTGATGTTTTACATGCTAGTGCTGCTTTGTTCTGAGTTTTTTGTTTCTTTCATTGAAGATATAAATGTTTTTTGACAACACATCAGAGATATGATATTGGATCTTGTTTTTTAAACTGGATTCATGAAATAGATTATTCAGCCATATTTTACAAAAATTAGTATTTACATCCTCTGTAGGGCTGGTTTTCCTCCAGTCCCTTTACACCTATGATTTACAGTTTGTATTAAAATATTTTACCCTTTCTCTTAACGCCCTTTCAGTCTTCCTAGGACACATAATTTATATGAGAAGGCTCGTGAATACAAAAGTAGCTCATAACCTTTTTGGTTAAGGTAAATTCCCACATGACTTTAGGGCCTCTTCTTTTGTAATATAGCACGTGGCAACTGTCATGAGAAGGGTATTGCCTTTTGAAATATTCTTTGTCCAGGAGCAAGTATTGCCAGAGGGTCGTAAGCAGATTTTCTCTGCACAAAAGCTTCCCAGCGTGGGCCAAAGTGGGCCTGCCATTCTTTCTTTGTAGTGTAATGGGGTAGATATTGCTTGACCCCAAGATGGGCTGTTTCACAGAATTCTAGAATTCTTTTGTTCTGAGTTAAGATGTGTTCTAATCCGTCAGTTCCAGTTGAAGAGGGAACAGCAGATGTAAGGAATGCCACTAAGTAGAAAATATGTTCCTCCGGTATAACTACGGAAGTTCTGTTGCCCCACCTGAAATGATAATTAATAGATCAATCGTTAAGGCAAGCAATGGAGACTTTTGGAGATAATGACACATTTGTTTTAACTGTTACTTTGATCTGTTGACTGGATAGATGAGGATGGGGCCGTTGCTTGTTGCTGTAAGGATACTGCCAAAGACTTCTTCAGCAAAAGTGTGAATTTTGCTTTTTGGTATTAGAAGATTGAGCCATGGGTGTGGAACGTCCCACAAATCTTTTGATCGTAATTTGATCTCAGACACATGTACCCTGTCCAAGAAATCTATGTATGCTACTTCTGACATGAACAGCGTTGAACGGATATAGCTTAACCGAGACAAGTAGTTCTCAACTTCCTACATGCCAGAAAGAAATGTATGAGTGCGATGTTAGTTATGTAGTTACTCATATATACAAATTTAACAACTATTTTCTTGTGAATTTAGGCATTTTAAAGTACTAGGCTTCTGGTGGGCCATTTCAAGCCTCACCTCATTTATTAAGTCAGTCTTGTCCAGGTTGAAGTATTTGGCCAATTCTAGGCAGAAGAGGGTTTTTCCATCTGACTTGAACTGGCTGGCCTGAACTGGGTCCTTTGAATTGAAGGATGATCTCCAGTTGTTTAGCAGACCGGTCCGGTTTATTATCACAAATCCCTCAACGTAGTCAAATGTATTTTCTGAAGATATTAGATGCTCCTGATCTTGGGTAAAGGCTGCAAAATCTGAATACAGGACTCTAATCCATTTTACCTGTTCAAAATGGAGAATTGGGTTAGCAACTGGCACTTTCTACTCCATCTGGAAGCTTAACTTTTGACATATTAGCCTAAATGATGTATAGTTTTTACCCTTGCAGGTGCTGCTTCCAACGATATTCTTGCCCGGGTTATGATGCCAAACTGACCAAGCCCTCCAAGAACACTATGAAATAGGTCTTCATTCTGCTCCTCTGAACAATTTATAACTTCCCCTTTTCCTGCACTCATGTTTGGTTCATCTATTAGTAAGAATTGATGCTTTGCATGCAATAAACTAATTACTTAGAAATTTTTCATGAGCTATAGCCAGAGGATCTTTCATGAGACCAAAGGTCAAAGTAATGACATGTTTAATGAGCAAGCCTGGCGACTCACAATTCAGTTTGAAATTAAAAATTCAGACAAGACAAAATACAAGTTACAATATTATAATTTTCCTATGGCATTGCCACGTCTGATCATTGACGTTGGTCTTTTCTTCCGTGGTGTAATATATACATATATATATATATATATATATCACCACGGAATAGTTTCGCCACCCCACCGCCCCTGCCCATTCCTCCCCTCCCCTCTGTTTTAGTTTAACAAACCTGTGACAACTTCCAGCTGGTGGACATTGCTGATCTGGGGACCATGCCGGAATGCCTGCCCGCTGATCCCAGCATTAGACAGAGTACCACCAATAGTAAGATGTAGGTAGTCTGTCCATGATTTTGGCGCTAATCCATATTTCAAGCTTTCATGCAGGACATTTATCCACAACTCACCACCAGAGACATCCACATATGGAGAACTTCCAGTGTAAACTTGGATTTCAGGGCCCTCGAGTGATTCCATATTGATGACAACTCCTCTTTGGGTTTGTGCCTGGCCCTGGAGTGAGTGGCCATGACCTCTAGCTGCAACTGTGAGCTCTGAATGAGGACCCATATCCCAAATATGCTTAATTGTAGTGGCTATATCAGAAACTGTTTTTGGATGTAGTACTGCCATAGGGAGGAACTGATATCTGTTGCCAAAATCTCTGGCTGCATGGTGAACTTCATGAAAGTTGAAATGCCCATCGAGGGGAAGTGTATTCAATGAGGAAGTGTTTGGAGAACAAAGGTTCAATTTGATGGTTACACAGCTCACGAACAAGATCATGAAGCCTTTTATGATAAAAGTGTTCATTGGTTTAAGGAAGTAAACTGGTGGATACCTCATTTTTTCTGTTAGAAGAGATGAAGGTATCTGAAGGTGAAGGAGTTTAATCTTTTAGTTGTTTCTTAGTAAGGAAGGGTAAAAGGCAAAAGAAGAGGTGTAGAAGAGCCAAGAAAATAAATGGTTGAGGGGGGAATTTAAAGGGGAAAGCTTTGGGTGGCTGAGTCAACCCATCTTCATGTTATGAGAATCCGTATGAAGACTGCCTACTTGGGTGGAAGAGTTTTAGGATTTTCTTTTAGTTCTCTTTTTGGGGCTCTTTTGTTTATAAGAGAAGGCATCACACATATGCCAAGTTGAATGGAAAAAGTCACAAGAAAGAAAGATTTCACAAATCTTTGCACTTTTTCTAACAGTTGCAACCACAATCTCACCTTTTCCATTCTTTAAAATTTTCTGACTTAATGTTAATGATTTCTTCCCAATTATGCTATAAAATTAATGCCTCCGCAGCTCTGCCCGAATTCATATTGCTCCTCATCTGATGACAGGTATCCGGTATGCCCATATTCGTGTCTTGCTCACATGAATGATCAGATATGGTGCTGGCCTTTGAATCCATTGTTATCATAGTGTTAACATCCCGTATCTACTTGCAGATCGGATGAGAGAGACTGAGGCCTGCCCTTGATTCATTTGAGAGGGAGAAAGAGATGGAGCTGGTAGGGTTGTGATAGGGTCCATGTGACATGTGAAGTTGAAATGGTTTGTGTGCTTTTGTGGGGTGAAGTGGTATGATTGGTTTACATTGGGACCCCTTTTGGCTCACTTTGATAGGAGAAGAAGGAAGTAGGGCAAACTTGGGGATGGCAACTTGTAGGAAGCACTGAAAGACCAGCCCTTCTGCCCATCATCTGCTACTGCCGCTGCTATGAAGCCTCAGTTCCCAGCAAATGGACAAGTTTGAAAGATTCTCTTGTTTATATGTTTTTTTTTTCCTTTTTCAAGTGCAATTAAATTAGTCTAGTTATCACTTTTCTTCTGCAACTTGTGTTTTTAAGCACCAATTAAAAATTTGCATCTCTATGGGGAGCATCTCATCCCCCCCTTTCCCCTTTCCCCTTTCCCCTTTTCATGCCTTCTTCAAAGTGTGATATGCCCTCTACATAATTTGTTTTGGAATTGTCTCTAATTCTCTATACTAACAAAAACAGTGGTCTTTTAACCTTTAACCTGTCTCCAAATATTGCAGAAGATCTTCTGAATTATAGCTGGCATCATACTTTTGTTCTATAATAGGACAATAATAGTGATGGATGGCAAGAAGCTAATAACAAATCGGGAAAATGGTGTCTAATATCAACAAGCGAGACTAGATGATGTCGGATGTTCTGTGTCCTGGACTGGACATAGGTGATCATCCATGCTAAATCAGAAGATTTCTCTTCTTTGGCTTGGAAGATTCTGACACCACAACCAACCAAATTTTATTTAGCGTTTGGAATTTTCTTTATTCAAAGACTTGTGTGTCTGGCGCATTGCGTCGACTTCTATAACAAGAGATTTGAAATTTGAAATTTTTAGGGTCCATTTGATAACCATTTCAATTTTAGTTTTTGTTTTTATTTTCTGTGCTAGAGTATGGCGGAAAAAGAGGAAGAATTTAAGCGATAATGAGAGTGGGATGAGATTGAGAGGGAAGATGAGAGGGATGAGTAACAAAATGAAAAAAAAGTTTAAAAATTGAAATATATTTGAAATTGTGCTCACTTTAATAGATTTCAGTTTGTTGTTTTTACTTTTGTTACTCATTCATTCCATCCTCCTATCTCATCATCCCTCTCAATTTCATCCTCACTCTAGCACAAAAAAAATGAAAACTAAAACCTAAAAACTGCCTGCTTGAGAACCATTTCAATTCTAGTTTTTAATTTTCATTTTTTTTGTGCTAGTGTATAGAGCAAAATGAGAGTAAGAATGAGAGTGAAGATGAGATTGAGAGAGAGAGTACTGGAGGGGAGGATGGGAGAGAGAGGTAACAAAAGTGAAATAAAAACTTGAAAGTGAAAACAATTTCAAATATATTTCAGTTTTTAGGTTTTGTTTTCACTTTCATTACTCCTCCCCTTTCATCTTCCCTCTCAATCTCATCTCCACTTTCATTTTCCATCTTTTTCCTCTATATTCTAGCACAAAAATGAAAATGAAAATGGTTATCAAACGAACCCTAAAATTAAAATAATTATCAAATGGTCAGAAAAAAACTTTAACAACAGTTTCAAATATGCTAAAAATATTTAAGGATAGATTAAATAAATATATCCTTTCGGTTGCTAGAAGTTTACCGGCAAAGAAGATACCAACAGAGAATCTGCTAAAGGGTATGCAGTGGACAAATGAAAACGACATCATTATGACCTCAAGGCCAACAACATGATTATTAATATAAAAAATAAAATAAAAAATAAAAAATAAAATAAAAACCACATTTTTTGGATGGCATGGGTGGGTGACTTAGATTGGTCTGGTACAAGTGTCTTAATCTGCATACATAAATCTTTTGTTAGGATTATAAAATTAAAGATTGCTATAATTTGATATAGATATTGCTCATCACTATAGTTCCTCCAAGTGTGAACTCTAGTATTTAGTTTTAAGTCCTCTTCTCATTTATGGACTTGTGGTGAAAAACCTAATCCTTTTTTATTGCATTCTTTCTGGAACGAAACCGAACCCACCAATAAAAGAAATCAAGACTTGCATTAACTTGAGCATTTATATTGTGGGAACACCTCAAATACTTATGTCATGAGAACGAGAGAAACTCTTCTGTAATGGAGAGAACACTTTTTGTTATTCTCAATTAATAACTTAATTACTTGTAAGATAACTTTTTCACATATCATTTTATTATTAACCGAAAAAAGTAAAATAGTGCTATTCCCGGTAAGTTTTTTTCATGAGGACCCATTATGGGCCTTTCTTGTCCATCCGATGCTCATGCGTTTGCAGAAGTACTTTAGTAGTGAAAAATATGTTGAATATAATCACCACACGTGTCATGGGTGAGATCGAAGGGCGGCTAAAGAGGGCCCCTTTGCAGTTTCCATGGTCAATTTGGTCATGTTAATGAAAGATCATCTATTAGATAATCGAGCAACGTTGTTAGAGCCAAGACACTTTTACATTAGTGAATCACACTATTAAATATGTAAATAAGAATTTTTAGGTGTGACTGATATACTGAAATATGTGTTACGATTCACGTATCATAATATATGTGTTACAATTCATGTTATGAGATGATAAGTTAATCAATAGTATCACGTAACACTATTAGGATCATACGGAACATAATTGTTAGATGATTACACCACAAGTCTCATTATAAGCAAGCACAATCTCAAGCATGAGATTGGCTAGTCGGAAATTAGAATCCTCGAATCATAACTTGGCAAGTGGGTGATGTGTCCACTAGGCCCGAGGAGATAGGTGGGATTTCCACATGAGGTTTGTAGCCGTCCTCATCATCAAGCATGCCATTGAAGTTAAATAAATTATTGATGTGCTTAGAGGGCGAGTAAGACTGTAGGACACACAAAATTGGCGTTGGATGATTAAACCTATGAGATTATAAATTATTCTTATCATGTTCCCTAACCCACTTTTATTCCACTTTAATCAATGTCTTCTTGTCCCTTCAAATCCCTGCGGTAAATTAATCTAGGAAATAGAATCTCTTTGCTTTGCTATTGTTTTGTCGTGACTATCAAACTTTTCCATGAGGGTAAAAGTGAAGTATAGATTTTATGCATCTCTCAATCTCTCATGCACACGTAAAAGGTAAAAGATAAGGGGAATAAAAAAGTGGAAGGAAGGTAGAAAATAAGTTGAAAGGTGATGTTTACTTTCAACTAAGACGTAGGTGAAAAAGTGAGTGTTGAAGGTAAACACTTTTGAAAGTTTGAATTCTTGAAAAATAGTCAAGAATTAATTCATATTAAAGTAACTAGTTTCTTACGTGCAACTTCATTTTGTATGTTAATAAATAAATGGGGGATGAGCGTTGGAGGTTTCAATCCCAAAAGCTCCTCAAATATGAGTTCTTATATTAGGTAATTAAGCAATCGCTAAACCCCATTAGAGAATGGATGGCCAAAGGCCAAAACTACAATATTTATATTAAATTAAGCTATATATGCAGCGCTAGTTCTACATTTAAGTATAAAGGATAATTAGATTGTCATCCTTGAATACGATATATTATACAAGAAATAGTCTAAACTACTGTAAAATTGGGATTTTGATATTTGACTTTATATATTCATAGCTAGGTATATTATTACTAAATTACAAACATATATATCTTTCTAGACTTGACGTTAGTTTTCATTTACTTATTATGTTAAATACCCTCTTAATCGCTGTGTTTAACATGAAATTTTAATTTGGTCACTGCGAAAAAAATTTAGCCAAAAGCAATGCAAATGATATGCTCTTGCATAGGTTGCTCATAGCCCATTGGCTAAAACATTATGATAGGTTTAGCATCAAATAAGGTAAAAAATATGCTTTAACTAATTCATGTTAATAAGGTTGAATTAACCTCCTCAAATAGGTATACGACATAAAAACAATAGCAAATAGTAATAAAGATATCATTTTATGACAAAATAAGTTCATATCTCAACAATAGTTTCACAAAAAGGTAAATCCATATCTTCAAAAAAGCTCCAATTATAATCTCAACTTTTATCATGCGTGCTCACCCAAAAAAAAAGTCCATAACAAAGTTGTAGGAATATAACATTTGCATGCTTTTTTGGCTAACTTTTTTTCTCAATAACGAAATTAAAATTTCGTCTAAAACTCAGTGACTAGAAAAGAGTATCTAACCCAACCACTTAACAGAAACTAACCACAAGTCTATAAATTGTAAATTTCGGATAATACAGTGACCAATATGACTAAATTATTTTCTCCGTTACCAAATTAAAATTTCGTGTAAAATCCAATAACAAAAAAAGAAGAAGCATTTTAACCAAATTAAAAATGACAGCCATCATTGCGGATGATTTGAAACATTAAAAGTGGTGATATATTGCAAGGAAAAGCCACTGCTGGCTGACTGTAAAACGGGGAAGCTGTCTGTGAACATTTCTTATTATGTAGTAGTGAGTTTTCCTTTATGTCATCTGTCTCATATTATTTAATGTAAAAACCTCTTAATTTATTATGAAAACAGATCCATTTTAGAAAGCACTTTTGTGGTGTTGCAGTGAAAGATACATACACTCTGTCGACCATGAATTGCATGCCTTGTGCGCATTATAATTTTGTCACTTGTACAGATAGCCAAAATCTTCATTGTGTCACCTGGAAAGGTTATCAGATGAAATTTTAAATTGTATTTCTTTGCTTTGTTACCACCTCTCCCTCCCCTTTCTAATGGAATCTGTTCCAAGCAATTAAGGAGTTGAAGCACACATTCACTTTGAATAATTAGTTTTTAAAAAAGAAAAAAAAACATTTGAAAGCGAAACAAAAGGTTGCAGCTGTGATGCTCAAAGATAAAGGGGATTTTTTTTTGTTTTTTGTTTTTAATTTAATGTCTTTATTAATTATTTTACTTGGAAAAAGTAATCGATAGTAAATTATTTTTTAATTTATGGTCATAAATCCAGCTAGCTAGTGACAGATATTGAGTATAAAGTTTATATATATTGAAAAAGAAAAATAGAAAGGGTAAATAGAGATTGACAAAAAAAGAAAAGGGAGAGAGAGAGAGAGAGAGAGAGAGAGAGAGAAATGGGTCATTGAGTACATACAATGAGTTCGGAAACTCTGTTTATATTTTTAGCTTTTTATAAATAGGTTCATTCTAACATGATATTTTATAATTAAAAAAAATTCTTCAAGTTAATACTTTAGAAAATCTCCATGATATACTTTTGAGTGAAAAAAATTATAACACATTAAGAACCAATTAGAAAATAATAAGTGGTTAGATTAGGGGATTTTTTTTCCCCCAAATAAGAACTTCCTAAGAATTTGTGTATAAAATGTCATGCTAGAACGAGCCTATTTGTGAAAAGTCCTCATATTTTATGTACCAATATTATATTCATACTAAATTAAGTTGTTTTAGTATTTTATTTAATGATTTTTATAATATGAACTCGAAAAACCAAACTATTAGAGCAGCATGGTAACAATCTGCCCCCTCTGTAGAGGAGAGAGAAACTTTGGTGTCACACATGCTCTTCTACATATATTTTTCTCATTCACCATATTTATATGGTTAAGAGTGAGCAGCGAGGGGAAAGGGTGCATTGCATTCCCCGCGGTACCCCATTCTTTAATTAAAGTGTAATTTGACTTTTAACTTTAAATTTTAAATGCAATTAGCATTTATAAAAATAAAATTTAAAAAAAAAGATCGATAAACACTCTTGTAAGTTGTAACTCACTCATTTCTTTGTAAATGGAATCTTGGTTATCGATACGAAAAAAACTAAAAGGCATGCAAATATAATGAAATATCAAAAAATATTTTTTATTTTTCATGTGGATGTGATGTGACTCGTAGCTAGCATGCATAGAAGTGATCCTTTCTCATCTGATGCTACGGCATTAAGTCAATGTATGTTATGAATTCATTGATCCTCTACATCTTCTCCTTTTCATTTCTGTCCCATATTGCAAACTTTACATTTATAGTCACAAAAATATGTGTATATTGCAGAACTCACGCACTATGAAGGTGGTTTAGAAAAAGAAAATTTGAAAAATAGAATTGGGTTAATAACTCTATAAAATCATAGCATGCATCCTCACTTGTGGCGTATTTGGTAATGAACATAGCATGCTCTGATATTATATTAGAAAGTGAGCATCCAACTCAAAACCAATTGGTAATGAACATAGAGGTCCAAAATCATTTAAACTCTTCAGCTAAGATTTTATCCTATATATGATCGATGTGGGTTATCCTCAACAATATAAAAGGCATAAGCTAAGGAAACTAACACGCGCGCATGTAATTTCCACCTCTCGAGTGTTCTTGAAAGCGATATCCAACGAAAGGATGAATTCACATGCAAACTTATAAAGAGTACATATCCATCTAGTTGCCAAACCTTAAAAAGAAATGTTTTGACAACAACAAAAAAAACCCTAATAGAAATGTTTTTTTTTTTCCTTAAAAAAAAAGCAAAAAGAGAAGAAAAGGAAAAAGGATCTGACCCCTAGCATATGCATATATAGAGTGATCCTTTTTCTAAAGCCGTGTGCGCTAGCTCATGCTCATGATACTTCTTCTCTGATGCTACCTACGGCTACCATCAAATCAATTAATACGTTATGAATTCATTCATTATTGACAGATATATAGATCTTCTCCTTTTCATGAAAACTACTGCATGCATAATTGACAATTAATGCTCAGTCTAAAATACATACGTGACTCAATTAAATTTACATGCACGTGTGAAATTATTGCATGAACTTTTAATTTTTACTATTAATCACCTGAACTTTGTATATAAAGTGTTGCAATTCACCACCGATGTCTAAATCAGTTTAAATCAAGGACAATTTCATCAATTTTACTATAACTTTGTTTCTATAACATCATGCATGCATCATTTGAAGAGTTTGTGAACTGAACCTAATTTTCTACTCTCTCTTTTTCTCTTTTACAAAGTGAATAAAGATTCAATTGGCTGGTACTATTACTTGAAGTAGCTGCTCAGCCAACTTAGATGATAACCTTTATCCCATTGACTTCAACTCATGAAAGGCGTGTGATTTGAGCATTTGTGAAAAGAAACAAGGGAAGCCAGCCAGAGCTGATTTTTTTACTTGACTTGAGCATCCTGAAACAGACTGGGGAAAAAGGTTGCCTAATTCCTCAGCACTTATGCAGTTCAAACTTTGAACGTCATTTTCTAAAAACTAATAATATAAGAAGATTCCCACAAGTCTCGACTGGAAGACTAAAAGTTGACTCAACCTCTGGACAATTTCTAGCCTAAGAAATTCAGTGGTTGGTGGAGGGAGGGAGCCACATTGATGGTTTTTATTTTTTTGCATAGAACATAAGCATATAATCATAATATTTTCATTAGTTTTTATTTGAAGTTACTGCTGTTTGAATGAAGAAAATAAAATGTTATATATACGAAAATAGAATAGAACCAGAGCAGACGTAAAAGCTAGACATGATAAATTCTTTTAGTCAAGATAGCAATTAATTAAGGACTTGAAATAATATATTTGGATTTGAGTAGTTTTTTTGTAAATTGTTTCATTGGTAGTAATAATGGAAAAACAGTATATATTTTGTATAGAAAATTTGTAATTTTGCCCTTTAGAGCCGAGAATGTCAATTAAAGAATTGAAGGAAGTTAAGGTTTCACGTCAAAATCAATTAGCAATCCCAACATCTTATAAGTCCATAATTGGTATCAGAACTAGGTTTACCACACAATTAGGCCCAAATCCAAAGAAAGGCCGACCTATAGGCTAGATTAAGATGATTAGTGTTGTGTATGGGCATAATATCAAGTCACTGAATACTGGTAACTGAGTGTAGCCGCCTCAAAGGAATGAAATGATGACTACTGGGCCAGTGTCAATAGAGTGGGCCGATGAGAACATTTAGTACGGAAGCGTGGTGGAATGTTAGGACTCAAGATCCCACATTAGAAAAATAGCATATCCTAGAGTGGTTTAAGAGCTCATGGCTACCCTTTCCTTATTACAAGCCGATTTTTAGGGGCAAGTTACCCATGGATTCTTACCAATTGGTATACTACGGTCTCATACTATAAGGGAAGTTGAAATTTTACCCCGAAATCAATTGGTAATGTTGGGAAAATACTCTCAACAAGAACAACGTCTAGATTTGTGAATGACTTGTTTTTTTTTAATAGTATCTCCACTTTGAAACGTTCTCTTTGACCTAAATATCAAAATCTAGCTCTCCAACACACAATTATTCGTTCGTTAATTAATAATTGAATTTGTCGGCCGCATATCTCATATAGTTCTCATGAAATCCACGTGGGGCATCTAATTAAGATTGGTTAGGTCGAACTCCAATGTCCAATGTTGGGAGGGCATGCCTGAAAGGTCCAACTCCAATGGCCAAATGGTGGTAGACAGATTCATTATAATTCCTCTGAAGCAAGAAAGTAGTGCAGTGTCTAGAAAGGTTGAATGTATGGGAGGAGCTGTGGAAGTCTTGACCTTATTTATTATTATTGTGTGCAGCTCTCTCTTTGCCTCTTGGTGAAAATGACTATGGAAAAAAAAATGGTCCAATGTACGTGAACATATCTTATTAAAAGAAGAGAAATCAAACACATATATGGTGTCTTTTCATGTTAATATAGAATTGAGCCTGCCGTAATTTTGGAATTACAATTTACAAAACAGCTTCCTTGTCTAGAATGATTGCTTACAAGCGATTCTTATTTTAGTGGAATTTGATGGACTTCGTTTTCTTTCTCTATTACATAATTAAAGTTACTTTGTCTTTTGGTGCCTTGTAGTTCTAGAAACGATGTCAAATTAATGGTTCACTAAAATAATGATCTCATGTTAAATACGAATATTTATTTGATGTGAACATACCAATTCAATAATGTATTTTATAGTAATGTAAACTCGTTGCTCACCACGTATTATAGTTTTGTGTCAACTTGTAACTTTATGTTCGGTCACACTAAAAAAAATTAGTCCCAAACTTAAGTTGAACTTTGCTAGTATTCATATTTCATAGGATGATTTTAGTTCCTTCTCCTCCGGGTTTGGGGTGAGAGTTTGGCATATAAGCTACCAGTGGCGAAGCCAAGATTTCATGTGTGTGGGGGCCTCTTACAAATTATAAAGAATCAAAAATTCGAACTCACAATACATACAAAATATAGTGTATATATATCACATATGTCAAGTATTATATTGCTTATTGGTTGCAATCATAATTGTTCTCGACAAGGGGATAAACAAATACATTCTAAGCAAGAAAAATTGCAAGAGATAGACAAAGAGTAGCGATTTAGCAAATATCTTTAGAGCTTTTTCCCCCATTAAACCCAATAGAAAGAAAAAAATAAATCAAAATTTCCCAAATAAAAAACAACCTTAGGCCCCTTCATGCATTCATATCATATATGAAAAAAATATTGACTAAGTATGAAAAATGATTTTTTGGAATAATCATTTTCTCAAAATAATTTTTGGCGGCTTTTATTCCTTACACATCAAATAAGAAAACTTGATTTTATGGGATTTTAGTATGAAGTATATATTGACTTAATGAGCCATCAATTTTAGCATAAATCGTATTTTACACTAAAACCGATTTTTCATATTTTGATTTGGTGGGAATTTAATTTTCTAGTATTTTTATTTGAATTCAAATAGTCTTCCTTATTTACATTGTAAACTTAAGTAAATGAGTAATATAAAAATAAATTAAAGTAAAAAAAACTTGAGTGGAGGCCGGGACCACACTGGTCCAGTATGGCTCCGCCCTGTAAGCTACCATCCTTCCTCGGCTTTGGGCTTAGAAGTGGTAGCCATTCCTTTAGGCTCATTCTTTTTAGGTCAGGTCCCTTTCCTTTGGGCAGCATTCTTTCAGTTTGAGTGGCTCTTGGGCTTTTGGAGACATCAGCCCGCACCCTCTAAAATATGTAAATTGCAAGTTTGAAATACGGAGGCTAGAATGAGGGATTTTTGTAAGGGGTTATAATGTGGGGGTCCTTAATAGCCGTTCGATCTAGTGCAAAGTTATTATTGGACTTTTGGATTGAACCTCCTTATTGTAACCCCTCAACATAGCCCCTCATTATTCTGAGATGTGGTGGTGTTCTTCTTGTTATATATGACTTGATGAAAGCGGCTTAAACATAATACAGGCTTCCATTTTAGCTTCCAACCATTTTGAAGCTATTCTAACAATCATTTCTTAAGGTAAGGTGTTATTTATCCAGTAATGAACCTATATATGGTTAAAGGACTGAAAATGTTCATCCACTTAGTTCACTTGTAATTACAAATTAACTTCAGCAATCCAAACCAAATACACTAACCAGACTAATCTGTCTTTAATTCCACTGAAATCATCATCTAAAAGCAGTTTGTCTATCCCAATCGAAGCTTTGATCCTTTGCCGTCTGTTTTAATCTTAAAGGGCTTGGAAGGCCCTTCATGCTTGGAGATCTTTGCTGGATGCTACTAGACTTGCCCAATATTTTTCCAGTGCTGCTAATTGGGACTTCACTGGTGATAGAGGATATAAGGGAGATGTTGTTCTTGCATGGTGAATAGCTATCAGAGTAAGTATCTAAACTGCCTGCCCTTAACTTAGGGGAGCTTAGAGACCTTGCTTTTGCCTTGGCAGATTTTGTTGCAGCCATGTAAGTTGGAACAACAGGAGAGCTTGTGAAGGAATTCTCATCTCCCAATGAACACTGCTTTCTGTGGTATGAAGATCTTCTTGGTACAAACACTGGAGAATCCATTCCTTCAATCTGAATGTTCTGTCTTTGGAAGTTTCTCAGCCTAAGTTGTTTTCCTCCAAATTCTTCTTTACGCTTTGCATTCGAATCCAAAACCGTGTCCAAGTCCTCAAGTTCTTTGCTTTTAGAAAGTTGTGTATCTACCCATTGGTCCAACCAGTATCTCCATCTTCCATTTACCTTGTTTCTCTCTGATTCTGCTGACTTCTGCAAAATGTTTTTGCTGACAACTTAGTGGGAGAAGCTATTTTGAGCAGAGATAAAGAATGAACCAAAGATTTTAAAGTAGAGGAACTTACCCGATGGGTATACGAGTATTCCCTTATTCGTTCTCTCTTAAGCATAGCTTCTTTCTTGCTTAGAAACAAGGCCTCTGCCTCTTCCTTTGAAATGAGGCTGCCATCCCACCTTCTTTGACTGTTTGAGTCCATCTAAAAGTTTTAAAGATTTCATCATGTCACATTGTGCAAAGAAAATTGTACTTAAAAGACACTTGTTATGGTAAATTTTTAAATAGAAGCCTGCAGCCTATACTTTTCCACAAGAAAGATTGTCCTAAATGGAGAAAAGGTGTTCTTTTTCTTATGTATGTTTCCATCATAAGAACCTCTTTCCAAACTTACCCTTATTATCTTGTCTCTCAAATTTTGTAACTGATTATGTTCATCGCAATGGGAAGCGTCTTCGATCGTTTGGAATCTCCTAGCGCAGGCATGTGATTGGATATTTATTATGGATTGCAAGCACTTGAGTGTAGTCATTGCTTGACGTCTCACAGCCCGTCCTCGAATAATCGCTTGAAGCTTCACTATTCCCTTTAGTGCTCTCAAAGCCTTCTTTGCCTACAATTTTCTCCCACAAAACATGTAACAATGATAAGTCTAATAAACTGATCTTTGCAGGATATGAGAAATAACTTACAATAATATAGTTTTTTGTAGACTTCATCTAGTAATTTTACTTTCATGTCAGAAATGGTACCTTGCTGAGAATAAATGAGTAATTAAGAGGGAAAAAAAACACAAAATGCTACCAAAATTCTCAGATAAGCATAAACATAGCCATGATGACAGGGTTGTCAATATGTACATATTGTTTCATGGAATTTTTGTACCAATTCAAACCACCTCAGTGAAAGCAAAAATTGATTGAAATTTTGGCGAGAGAGAGAGAACAGCCTGAATAAACTCACAAGGTAGCCTCTAAAGGCAGTTTGTATTTTCACAGCTGCAGATTCTTGTACTTGTCTCTCACATTGATGTGCCAACTTAGTGGCCTCATTTTGAGCAATATTGATTGACAATGATTTTTCCTCCTCCAAAAATTTCTCAGAAGACCGGGGGGTGCCAGTGAGCCTCACAACCTCAGCAGCAGCATGAGCTGCTGCAGCAGTGCTGGCAATAGCCACAGTCAAAGCATGCCTGCTCTGTTCTTCCTCTGCCTCATTTTGTGTCCTTTGTTTTAATGGTGATGGTGGTGATGGTGCAGTTAATGAGGCTAGTCTTTTGATCTTAAGCTTTCCAAAAATCCATTTCCTTCTCTTCTCCTTCTAAAAATAATTGATCAAATTAGGATAGGGACTTCAAAGTGAAATGAACAAAATAGCAGAAGAAGAAGAATGATTGCTTACTTTTTTTTGCTTTGACTGTGTCTCTGAAACAAAGAACCTCTTCACTATATTGAACCAGCTCCTCTTTTCCATTGCAGAAACAAGAAATCACATCATGCTAAGGGCAACATGTGAAGCTGGTTTTGCAAAACCAATTTGCACAAAATAGTCAAGAAAACAATAATAAATTAAGTTAATGAACTTTTACATCATTACTTGAAACAGTTATCAAAAATCCTAAATTCAATGCAGATATTTTGTAGGATCTAAACAGCATCTTACCCATCTCCTGAAATCGAGTGATTCGTCTATCGATAAAACCCGAATTCACAGCATCAGCAACTTTCAGCTCCTGGGAATTTGGATGCTACTTTTATAAAGTTCAGGAAAGAAGATCACTTAGACTTCACTCAAGTTAACAATCTCATATAGAAAAGAATAGTTTATTGGGAAACTGAATCACAAACTCTAAGAAGGTTGTTAAGTTTCCAAATTTGATAACAATCCTGAGGGGGTATGTTTGTTGTTTGCAATTCAGCTATTCACATTTTTTTTTCCTCTTGTTCATGATGAGTTCTTCTGTTCAATATGTGTGGGTGGGTCTAAGCATAGCAATTGTACTGGAAAAAGTTAGAGCTGCTTTGTGTTCAGGGAAGGAGCCTCAAAATGAATTATGAGAAATACTTTTGATGGGGCCTTCTCATCTTTCTGCAACCCCCAATCTTTCTTTAACTGCAGCAGACATGTTCAAATGTCTGATGGGAATCAAATTACTCAACTATCCCCTTCCTTCAGTTGAATAAGTAATAATACCATGCAACAGCAGCCCATCACGTATGATGGAGGACACTGCTTGCTGATGGTGATTTACTCCAATAAGATTGCATAAGTTTTCTGCTGATGAATTCTCAATCCTTGGTTGGTTCTGTATTGTTTATCTATGGTTAAGATTCAATGGTACTGAATTTATGCATGCTGTATTTTTTTTTGAAGTGGTAAAAAATGACAGCTCAATTGCTGAAATGGAGACCTTGGATATTTATTTTTCATTGTTGACTGGAAACCTTGATCCATACTTTTTTTGTTGGCATGAGTAAATCCTAGTCAGTGACACAGTGTTGTGTTGTGTTGTGACAATTAGTTCAACAATCTGGGACCTCTATGTTAAAGAGAGCTTGTACCACAGGCAACTACTCTGATGTTGTACATTTGTGACTAGAGTTAAAGTCTTCAATAAAATAATGTATAGATATAGACTGTTTCCCATAATCCACACACCACTATAGAGAGAGAGAGAGAGAGAGAGAGATTAATTATTGAGGGAAGTGGGGGAGTCACAATGTGCAAGAGAAGAGAGAATGTAGAGAAGAAGACAAAAGAAACAAAAGCAAGCCTTAGGTTGTGGAGGGAAGACAGCTGTTGAAGGGCCCAAAGAGAGGAATTGTCATATTTATATTCTCATCTCATGCATCTTTTACAAAAAAAGTCATAAAGATAAATGATTTTTCTTTCCCATCTAGAAAACCAATTAATATTCTTTTAAAAAAAGAAATAAATTTAAAAAATTAAAATATCACTTACTATTTTTTAATTTGTTATGTGTAATTTTTTTCTCAATAGTACATGAAAAATACGAATAAAATACATAAAAATACGTACATTATTGTGAAACATGTAAAAATATGCGTATTATTAGTGAAAATACACATATATACATGTATAATAAACGAATAATATGTTTAGTTCTATTTGATTCTTATACGAAAAACAAAAAATACAAATATATAATACATTTCTTGACCTCCTCCTCCTATGATCCTATCCACTTTCCGCAAGTCATAGGTTTTAATTACTTTGTATAATTATGTCTTTCATTATGAGCACCCGCTTTTGTTTTCCGGCTTAAAGTAGGATAGACAAACGAAAGTCGCATAGTCACACATGGATAATTTAATGTAGGTGATGAAGCCAGCTATTTTATTTTAACTTTTTAATTTATTGAATTATAGAATAGGATGATGAAAAATCAAGACATGCATTGATACTAAATCGATATTTTTTCGAGCACTAAATGAAGGTACTTTGCAATGTGATCGTCACATCTAGGCATTTTTTTTACCAAGAAAGTCCAAAAAAGTGAACAATGACTTGAAGCCTTCATTTATTTCCATGTTTTCAGATCTATGGAAATGATTGAATTTGTAAGTGAAGGTTAAAGATCTTGTCTTTACCTAATCTTTTCATGTTTGGTCACAACACCAGGAAACACGGAAGGTAATGTGGTAGGATGAGAAAGAACAAATTAATGCGAAGAAAAAAAAAAACTCATGAAAAGAAAGGCATATAATGTTATGTTATGAAGGAGAGACTTAAAAATGGTCCAATGATACCTTCCGAAAAAAAGTTCCAACCATATCTTTGAAGAAGAAAAAGAAGAAAAAGAAATGGGTCCAATGAAAGACACGACTGCAATTTAATCACCTAAATTCTTCATTATTTAGTGTACATAAATAAAACATGACATCAATCACTTTCAAAACCCATACGCTCCTTTTTGAATTGGAAGAAAAAATCTTCTTCTAGAGCGCAGTTTGAAGTCTGAGCTACAAGTGGGACTACTTGAAAGGTACAAGGACAGGGCCGACATAGCCTAAATGTTGTTTACCACATTTACAAGGTTCTTGTAGTTTCAATTTTATCAATTTTATCTTTGCAATTTGAATTCCAAGCAATTCAAGAACATCTCTCTCTCTCTCTCTCTCTCTCTCTCTCATTCCTATCATCTTCCCCTCTCATTATCTCTCTCAATCTCATCCTCACTCTCATTTTCCTCTAAATTCTAGCACAAAAAATGAAAACTAAAAACTAAAATTGAAATGATTATCAAACGAGCTCTACATAAACCAAAAATGATTTTTTACCATAAAGATTAATTATCTCACAATTCAAACTCAATATATTTTTAAATATAAAACATTGTCCCACATTTGACGTGGCTTGATGAACTGAGCCACATTGGACTCAAATGGACCAACTCATCGGCCGAGCTTGGTTTATAAACATTGTCCCAAGTAGGGAGTGGTTGCGGTTTGATAATCGCGAATTTTTGCCCAAACCGCAAACCGACCGACTATTTGCGGTATGGTGATTTTTGAAACGGCAAACCAACTGCTTTTTGCGGTTTACTACAAAAAGTGGTCGGTTACCGTAAATTAGCGGTTTAAAACCGCAAGTTCTTTTTGTGTTATAAAAATCCAATCTTCCACATTTTAGCCTTAATTTTGATGCTTCTTTTGAAGTCTTTTGATTTCAAGCATACTTTAACCCAAAAATATAAATTCACAACCTAAATAAATAAATTCACAACCTCAACTTCTCAAGCATATTTAAATTCACAATCTTCTCAACTTCTCAAGCATTCACAACCTAAAGAAAATTAAAGTTACAATTCCAAGCATTCTAATTAAAGTTAAACTTCTCAAGCATTCCAATTCCAAATCATTTAAAGTTACAAACCAAAAGGAAAATGCAATGCAAAATGAATTAAAATTACAACCTAAAGGAAAAATCCAATTCAAAGTTAATTAAAGTTACAAACTAAAAGGAAAATGCAATGCACCAATGTTACAAATTAAAGTTACAAACTCAAGTGTTGGTGGTGGTGAGTGGATTTGAAGGACCCCGTTGTGTTGTTTGAGCACCAATGTTATCTACAAAATGCAATTTTTTTTAAAAAAATATAGTCTCGGTTTGCGGTAACCACAATTTTTGAAAATCAAATACCGTAACCTCAACCGCAAATGCTATTTGGTTTCCTGCGATTGCGGTTCCATTGCAGTAAATTGTCGGTTGGTTTTTGGGGTTTTTTGATCTAAAATGTCACCCCTAATCCCAAGCCCTACCAGATTTATAAATTTTGTTTTTTAAAAAAAGGGTCAAACTATATTAGGTTTTGGCTCATTGGGTTGGACTAACCTTCTTTAACTCGTGAGCCGCGGCCTGCAGACCAATCGATAATCCCTTCATATTACTAACTTACAATAATTTTATGGGTGGTGCTAGAAGCACCAACTTTGTACACCAACTCTCTAATAGAGGTGGAACCCGCCAATACACCGGGACCCACGCTCTATTAGAGAGTTGGTGCCCAAAATTGGTGCCTCTAGCATTTTCCTAATTTTATAGTGAGAGCCTTATCTAAGGTTCTTAGATGAGACTTTATCTCCTAATCATTGGATTAAATTAGTTAACCATTTGATCAAATTAGTTAAATTGATCCAACAATTAAAAGATAAGATCTCATCTAATGCCCTATAGAATGATTCCACAAATTTACATACTTATATAGTATACATTAGCCTATGGTATCAAATTGTTGGGTTCATTTAGAAACTCCCAGGTTAAGCTGAAAACTACAAATTCGGCTAGGCCCAATGGACACCATCAACCTAAACTTGGGCCTGAATATTGGATCGAGTTGAGCACGAGTCCCGCCATTTACGCTGTCTAAACCTCAGTTAGTCTGTCGCCCGCAAAATTCAACAGTATTTGACTCTCGCTCTCCCTCTCTGGTAAAAGTAAAGCTTTGTTTTTTATCTCGCAAAATCTTAGATCCTGTAGTAGTTTCGAATGCTTCATTCTGTGTCTTTATCTCTCTATGAAGTCTTGGAATTGCGCAAATGGGCAATTGGAGACATCGTCCCCCTCGTAGAATCTACCGTCAAGAAAAGCTTCCAAGCGTATACCCACTACCATATCACCCCGAACCTCCTCCCCCTTCAGGTAATTTTCTGTCTTTCTTTGTTTTTTGAACTTGTTTACTATCAATTTGAATTGGGTTCTTCTTGAATTGTTGGTTTGTAGGTTTTTCTTGATGTGTTTTATCTGAATTCTTTATATGGCACATGTTCTAGTTGTTCCAAATTTTCCCCTTTTATCAAATCCTTTTTACTTTTTCAGTAAATGGTTCCTAAGAAAATACCAAAGCTTATAAACACTTAGATATTTTAGATTGTTTATTTGTTCAGCAGAGAAACTTACTGAGAATTCCAGGCGGGTATTATAACAGTCTGGGGAGCAATGCTAGAAAGCACCTATTTATAAGACACTTGTTAGGATTGAAGACTGATAATTGGATATAGATACCTTATTATGGTCTACTTTGATTGGCTTATCGTGAAATAGAACTACATTTGTTTGTGCCCATCATTAATTACTTCTTCTTGTGCTTTGGTGCATTCAAAATGTACAGAGTTTGCATGCTTTAATTGGTCAGGTTACTTCCGTCGTGTATGTTAAACCCATTAGCCTATTTGTTCACCCATTTCACTCTCTTGAGTGTGCTACTTTGTCTTCGGAATGCCTTTCCTATTGACAGCAGATTTACATGTGAGAAAATAGTTCCCGAAGCCATGTCGAATGACTAATATACCCTTTTCATATTGTAGATTACTAAATTTAAATTGGTCTCCTAAAGTTAAACTCTGCAGAAGAGGATTAATTTATTCTTTCTGTGTAGTTTTGTGTGTTATGTACATTTTACAGAGCCAGCTAATTCGTTTTCTTTGTTACCTATGGAAATTTTTTTCGTTATTTCAATTTACGGTTGGCTTTCAGTTCCATTTATAATTCATTTTGAACAAAATAAGAAACCTTAACATAACTAATTTTGTCTCAAGCATTGTGAGGTTTCTATGATAATTGCTTAGACTCTGGAAATTGTTCAAATAGAAGTCTCTTATCATCTGCATCATATCCTTAGTTCAAGGTTGTTAAAGATGTGAGTTCTGTACTTTCCTTTTTCCTTTTTGTATTATTCTGGTTGGTCATGTGGCTCGTCTCTTTTTATTATTATTATTGTTATTAGTTTTTTATGTTCACATGACGTATGGGGCATTAATTCCGTGTCTTGATAATCTCATCATTGTTCAAAGAGTCATTCTACTGGAATCGTACTAATTTTTTTTTTCTTTTTTTCATTTGTAGGGTTTTGTAAGGATGGTATACCTTATTGGGAAAAGCAATTCTGCACTTTGGTGGGGTCCATGCCATGGTGGAAGGTAGTAGATGCCAAGAGGTATATGTATGGAAATAGTAATGTACTCAATTGGAACGACTCAGCTGGTGAGGAGGCATTTCAAAATGCAAAACAGCGCTTTTGGGCAGACATCAATGGCCTCTCCTGTGACATCTCTCTGCCTGATCCAAGTATTTATATTGATGAAATAGATTGGTACCCTATTATTGATCCCGAACTCATTAAGGAAGTGGATTGTGAGTACTTTGCTCCTGATGAGGAAGAAGGGAATGGCAAGTTCGGGCGAAGAAACAAGAATACAAAATATTCAGCTTTTGTTCCTCCAGATGGACATAACAGGGTCCCAAATAACAGCAGAAATCCTTGGGAATGTGACAACATTCAGGGTAGTGGAGATTTGAAAAACACAGTTCAGGGCAGGAACCAGTGGAATACCAATGGTGACAACCCTTGGGAAAGTGGAAGTACTCAGGGCAATGGAAGTATGGAGAAGAATGCATGGGAAGATAGCAGGGATAAGTCATGGGGATGGAACCAGATGGGAGATAATATCTCTCTGTCAAAGGGTTGGGATAATGATGTTAATCCTTGGGAAGGTGACTGTCAGGGTGTTGCGTCTGTGGAAGGTAATAGATGGGGTGATCCAATATGTAAGTCTTGGGGCTACAACCAGCAGGAGTCAAAGAATGTGGATCATAGTGAGAATCGTTGGGAGGGCGGTCCTAGTCAAAACAATAAATCTCTAAAAGATCGAGGGTGGAGAGATCGTGGAGGAGATGAGTGGGGTTGGAAACAATGGGGGAGCCAGAATAACCAGAAAAATAATTTGGATTTTAGGATAGTAAACAGTGGTTCTGGAGCTAGGAACCAAGGTGGCCATAAGAGGGAACGTCCTCACGAGTATATATCAGGCTATAAAAGCTCAAGATTTCAAGGGAGTGATTATCAAACAGGTAATTGCTGGAGTAGAAACAATAGAAAGAGGGTCAGTTTTGCTCGAGTGTGATAGAGAATGGGGCATTGGTATACGTAATGGGCTCAAAACCGTCTATCCTTGGAGTCAATAGAAAGCAGATTTGCAGGCATGATCTACATATCATATCATTTCTGTTATCTATCTCCTATAGGCAGTGTGTAATTTTGTTCTTCCAGAGTGCAATTTGATTGATATAGTTTGGGGGCCTTTAATTTTAATGGACACTCAACATTTGCGGCATTTATCATTATAGAATTACTTGAACTGAATGTAATGTTACCCCTGCTTTCCAGAAATAAGTGGGACTTGTAGTGTTGACTGGATAAGCTCACAATATTAAATTGAATGCCAAAGTTCATAAAAAAAAACTATGTCGTATTGGTGTGTCCAGTTTTCTGTGTATAACTTCTTGTAAGTGGTGTATGTCTGTGCTTGTGCGATTGTGTGTTTCTTTCCCATATTTTATGGTTCCAAGTTTTTCTCTCATCCTATGATGTGGGGATTGCTCGAGTTCAAGTCAAAGTTCTCTGCTTATGAGTATCAGTCTCTTTAGCAGGGAGATTTGGGCTCGATTTTGGGCCTCTTAAAAAGATCTACTAAATTCAATATAACTCTTACTATTCACCCCTCAAAAAATAGAAAAAGTTAACAAAATAATTATTATTTTTTAAATAGAAATTAATATATATACATATGGTATCATCATAATGCTAATATAATAATCAAATCAAATCGTCATCATGCTAATACATAAATATAAATATATATTTTTTTTAAACCCTATAATAATAGCATTGATACTCTACGCAGCTCAAGTTCAAATCTAAACAAATAGTCAAACAGAAATTAAACAAAATATATGGGATCTCAAGTTATGAAATATCTTTTTTTCAACATGCACATTAGAACCACATTTCAACTATTATAAGAAGTGATAATCTTCAAAGAATTTAATACAATGGACTCATTCATAAAACTAGAGTAATTAAATGCAGCTCAAGTAAATTTTCTTACCTCTCAATTTTGGATGTGCAAATGAGATTTTGAGGAAGAAAAGGGTGGAATAAAATATTGAGATTGATCGATTGTTTGAGATCAAGAGAGGAAGACTTGCTTAGAAGAAGCGAAATGTTAAGGTTGATTGAGGCAAAGACATTGAAAAGAAGATAAAATTTGAAAGAGCAGCTGGTCTGAGAGAGATGGAATGAAAAGAGGCGACAAACGGAAGAGGAAAAGATGCCTTTAGGACTCGTAAACCTTTCAATTTATGTTTTTTTTTTTATAATATAGAAAGGGAACTCGAACTTGGAACATTTTCAAAGAAAGTAGAGAAAAAAATTAAAAAAATAACAAAAAAGAAGGGATCACGTCCTTTTGATCTCCACGTCAGTTTGCCTCTATTCTCATATTTTCCAACACCGAGGACATTGAACATATTTTCAAAAGAGACTACTGAGTGCAGAAACACTCCAGGGAGGGGAAAAAGGAAACTAACAAAACATTTGAAGGGAAAAAAAATCGCAATAGTAAGACATGATGCAATGAGCCTGGTGAGTGAGAAGAAAATATCAAAATATGTGACAAAAGGCAATGATAAGGTAATATGGTTATACAAGGTAGACAACGGTAATTTGGAATAATAACAAATGAATGCGTTACGAACCATACACATAAAAAATGATCGGATTGAGCACATGAATTTTTTTTGGGTATTATTATCTCATTAACAAATCAAAATCTTATTTTTATTAGAAAAAAGTAAACTATTTCTTGAAATGTTAATACTTTTGGAAAATACACCTCATTCCCTTTGAAATAGGAGGGAAGGAAAATCTTCAGTGGCCTATGTATCTGAACGTTATTCAATTGAGGAAGGTGGGAATAACATAACCTAGTCAATCGGTTTTGTCTTCCTCCTACCCAATCCATAGCTTCATTAGCTCAATTTTTTCTCTTCTTCTTCTACACCGGTCCTACATTGAATTTTTGAACTCTATTTTGTCAAGTGGAAAGAATTTTAGAAAGACTGGAAGAGAGTAATAGGGGCAGACACAAATTGTAAAATGCCACCTCAGTCCCCACCCCCTAAACCCCAAAACTTCACCTTCTTCCACGGCCACCGCAAGCCCTCACAGAACCGCCCTACAGTCCGCGGCGGCCTCTTCTCCAACCGCGTCTCCCTCCCAAACCGCAGATACCCCACCGCCGCCCCCCAACCTCAGCCCTTCGAACTCTCCAAATGGGATCCACACCTCCCCCAATCCTCGCCGTCCACTTCATCATCCAACCCTGCCGACACGACACTCCTCTCATTTCTCTCCCCTATCGCGCGCTTCATTCTCGACGCGTTCCGCAAGAACCAGAACCACTGGGGCCCACCAGTCGTCTCGGAGCTCCGGAAGCTCCGCCGGGTTACGCCCGACCTCGTCGCCGAGGTGCTCAAGGTCCAAAACGACCCCGTCTCCGCTTCCAAGTTCTTCCACTGGGCAGGTAAGCAAAAGGGTTTCAAGCACACTTATGCTTCCTACAATGCCTTGGCCTATTGTCTGAACAGGTCCAACCGGTTCCGGTCCGCGGACCAAATCCCAGAGTTGATGGACTCGCAGGGCAAACCCCCCAGCGAGAAACAGTTTGAGATTCTCATCAGAATGCACTCCGATGCCAATAGAGGTCTTAGGGTTTATTATGTGTATGAAAAAATGAAGAAATTTGGGGTTAAACCCAGGGTTTTCTTGTACAATAGGATCATGGATGCATTAGTGAAGTCGGGTTATTTGGATTTGGCATTATCGGTTTACGAAGACTTTAGGGGTGATGGGTTGGTCGAGGAGAGTGTTACTTTTATGATCTTGATAAAGGGTCTTTGTAAAATGGGAAGAATGGATGAAATGTTGCAGCTTTTGGAGAGAATGAGGGTGAATTTGTGTAAACCTGACGTGTTTGCATACACGGCAATGGTTAAGGTTTTGATTTCAGAGGGGAACTTGGACGGCTGTTTGAGGGTTTGGGAGGAAATGAAGAGAGATAGGGTAGGGGCAGACGTTATGGCATATGCAACTCTGGTTACGGGTCTGTGTAAGGGAGGGAGGGTGGAGAAGGGATACGAGTTGTTTAGGGAGATGAAGGTTAAGGGTTTCCTGATTGATAGAGCCATTTACAGGGTGTTGATTGGGGGGTTCGTGGCAGACAGGAAGGTTGGAGCGGCATGTGATTTGTTGAAGGATTTGATGGATTCAGGGTATAGGGCAGATTTGGGGATATATAATTCTCTTATTGAGGGTTTATGTAATGCGAAGCAGGTTGACAAAGCTTATAAGATTTTCCGAGTTACAGTTCAAGAGGATCTTCAGCCAGATTTTGCTACGGTGAATCCCCTTTTGGTGTCTTATGCTGAGATGAGAAGAATGGATAACTTTTGCGATATGCTTGCAGAGATGGAGAAATTTGATTTTCCAGTTATTGATGATCTTTCAAAATTCTTTTCCTTTATGTTAGGAAAGGAGGATGGAGTACTGTTAGCTTTGGAAGTGTTTGGGGAGTTGAAAGTTAAAGGTTATTATAGTGTTGGAATCTACAATATCCTTATGGGATCCCTCCACAAATCTGGGAAAGTGAAGAAAGCATTGTCTCTCTTTAATGAAATGAAGGATGTGGATTTGCAGCCCGACGCGTCTACTTATAGCATTGCAATTATGTGTTTTGTTGAAGATGAGGACATCCATGAGGCTTGTGCCTCTCATAATAAGATAATTGAGATGTCTTGTGTTCCTTCTATCTCTGCTTATTGTTCTCTTGCAAGAGGTCTTTGCAAAGTTGGCGAGATTGATACAGTTATGCTGCTTGTTCGTGACTGCTTAGCCAGTGTGACAAGCGGGCCCATGGAATTCAAGTATTCTCTTACCATTCTCCATGCATGTAAATCTAATAATGCTGAGAAGGTGATTGAAGTACTAAATGAGATGATGCAGGAGGGTTGTCCTCCGGATGATGTTATATACTCTTCTATAATCTCTGGCATGTGTAAGCATGGAACAATAGAGGAGGCAAGGAAGATATTTTCTAATTTGAAAGAGCGCAAACTTTTAACAGAAGCCAACGTGATTGTGTATGATGAAGTATTAATTGAACACATGAAGAAGAAGACGGCAGATCTGGTGGTGTCAGGATTGAAGTTTTTTGGTTTAGAATCTAAGTTGAAAGCAAAGGGTTGTAAACTGCTGTCGGGATGAATTATGAAGCCAGGTACTGAATTCACTGGTTTCTTGGCTTTTAACATGTTTAATATGTATAAGATAGTCCATAACCCATTGGAGAGTAAGTACCTTCTGTTGCAATTTGCTTTTAATGCATGAAGTTGTATCGGGTGAACACTGCGATTAAGATCTGTATGTATTTGTGGTTGTAGTCTTCAGAGTGGCAGATGGTGCACCTTTCCAGGGTAGTGTTATGAGGCTTCATATCAGTGGGCATCATGAGTGGTGTTTGTTTTTTCAGTGTCTCATAACTTCTCCAACAGGTCAGTTTAGTTCTCTAAAGCCTTGTGTTAAACCTAGTGAGATCCTTTATTGTCAATTAATGTGCTTTAGCAAGCTGATTCTTGTTTTTTTTCCCCTAGATTGTGCTTTAGCTCGGCATATTTTGGAAAAGAATCAAGAATATTTTGTTTATATCAGATATTAAGTGCAAATAGGTGTTAAAGTTCTCTTCAAGTTACCAATAACGGAAGTCTCAATCGGCGGAGATGATGGGTTGAAAAAGTTTCAGGGCAGCAGAGAGGCCCGCATATGGATGTGGACGGGGCAGGCTGATTCTTGATATATGTGGAGAAGAAAACCTAGTTCAGAACTTCCATTCTGTGTACAGGTCTAAGCCGTTTACATGGTTATCTGTCTTCCAGTAACCAAGTCTATCAATCAAATTATTATTGTTCTTGTAATAAAGTCTCTGAGGGTTGATATTCCATTGATAGCAGGGGGAGATATTTTTCTCAAGGCAAACTCCAAGTACCCATTTCAATGACAGTGATTGGCTGAACATGCAGGAGTTGATGTTTCCTAAGTTTTTTTTGCAACAGGCCAAAGATGACAGATCTAAAATGTTCATAATTTGTGAGAGAAATTGAGTCTGCAATGCCAATTTCACGCAATCCGCAATATTCAAGGCGACTTTTGGGTTTTGGCATAGCAGATTTATTTCATGAACCTTTTCTATTTTGTATTCTGCATCTTGAAATAAATTATAATAAAAAATTCAGAATTGACAATAATTTCAATTACGACGATTCAAAATTTAAAGAAATCATTCTATTGATCTATATGAATACTGTCTGTAAAATCCTTGAGGTGGGATTGTCACTTCTGCTAGCAACCAAGAACATGATTATCGGAAACGCTAACAGCAAAATCTCCTCTGCCTATTATACAAACTCTATATATTCATAACATATTTCTTTTTACAAACAAAAGAAACACAATGCATGCACTCTAATTCTCAAGGAAGGAAGAGAAGGTGCCATTAGGCTCGAAGGCTATCGGCACAACATTCTAATGTCAATACTCATTTGACATACAAAATTGTCAAAGCCTATAAGTTTCCCTGCATCCCCTTCTTTCCCTTACATTCAAAGAATCACCATTCATGACGGCACACTGATCTGAAATATAAAACTAAACCTTACCAAGCAGCAAAAAGAAAGTCTAGACTTCCCTTTTGGGTCGGTTACGTGTTCGTGGAAGGGCAGGTTTTTCTTCTATAGGCATGTCAACTTCATCATCCTCATCAGTTTCCCTGATAGCTTGGTTAATTGCAATCTACATCAGCAATACAAACATTATGACCTACTTACAAAAATATAGAGAGAAAAAGAAACACATGCGCGCATACAAAAATATAAGCAGTCAGGATAATGACAATTGCAGCAGGTTTTCCATATTTCTTGTGGCATAATTTTCTTCAAAGGCTAATTATAATGTGAGACCAACAAAAGTCAACCTGTGAAGAACAGACATGCTATCCCATGAATTAACAGTTACTATAATCGCAAATGTAATAAATAATTTGCTTGGCAGACCACAAGTATCAGGGGCAATGCTTTGTTGATTGAATTTCCAGAATCTGGTAGTTCATAAACATAACAACTAATTGGAGAAAAAGAAAAAGAACATCGCAAACAAACAGATTATGATCTATTTTTAGCAGTACTTGCAAAACTCTCACTTTCCAGTCCCTCCTGTTCACCTAGGGGTTCCGAAGATAGTTTTTTACATTAACGAAAAGAGGAAAACATATGATTGTTCCCATTACAATATGGAATCAAAACTCAAAGATTTGAATCATGTCATCATGGGATGGCTTCAAAGAAATATTTAGAAAACAAAGATAAAAGCTTCTGTCAAAACAGCAGCACAAGATATATTGTCCCTAATACTATATTAGGGATATAAGCACAGAAAAATGATAAATATCTTAATTTTAAACCGAGTATTCTTTTGAAGGCACATCTCTAAGAACATGCATTGGAGTTGCATAACATGTCTCTAAGAACATGCATTGGAGTTGCATAACATGTCTCTAAGAACATGCCATCAGACAATGCCAGATATAACGAAACCATGATTCAAAACAAAATTGAGATTATATGTGAATATACATTTTATATTTCACAGGAACATGTTGATAAAAGCTCCTAATTTTCGCTATCGTTCCATTTCGGGGTGATTACGACATCAAAATTTAAAAAAATGATAAAAATACTATAGAACATTTACATACACTACATATTGTGCGCTGTTACAAAACAGAGTACATAAGAGAAAAAAAAAATTATCTTGACAGAGCAAAATGACACCATACTTTAAATCCATTTGAACTTCAACAAATATAAAACTGATGGGAAAACATTGAAGGCTTGCCTAGTAGCAGTTCAATTGCCACATTTTATATTCTATATGAAAGAAATCATTGGCAATCTTGTTCATTCCAATCACCACAAAAACGAAAAGAAAAATAAAAACACTTGCAATCTTCAACGAAACCCAAAACCCACATGAACTTTTACATCTCAGAAACATTAAGCCGCAAGCAAATAAAGACAAAAACCCAGTTGCGGAAATTTCACAAACCTCTTCAAGAAAGTCTTCGTCGAGCTTATCGGCGATTCTCATGGAGGTGAAGACAGTGACAGCGATCAGAGAGAGTGGCATAACGAATGCGAACACGTACTGGTTCGTGGTGGGACCGGCACGTGTCACCACCGTTAGGCCTCTGGCTTGCCGGCAGGAAAATCGAGTCGCCGGCGATATGCGCACGTGCGGGGGGTTGAGTAGAGCACGTGAGGACGTGGCTGGTGGAGAGAGAGTGAGAGAGGCTGTGTTGGAGATGAGAAGCCTTGCCATGATATGGTAGCAGCTGAGCTTTTCCGCTCGGAGTGGATAATGTTATCATTTCGCTTTTATAAAATCACTGCGGGTCACGTTAACATTGTCTTTTTTGTTGTTTTTTAATTTATAATTTTTATAATTTATAATTATTTATTTATGCTCAGACGTCAGTCACAAACGTCATACGGAGGAGTCCACCGGCAACAATAAGTGCACAAGGTGTACTTCCATTGATACGAATATAGGACCAAAGAAACTCTGGTGTGAAAGCGTCAAGATTAGTGTTAGGACTCAAGATTCTACATTGGAAAAATAAGCATATCTTAGAGTGGTTTAAGAGTTCATGAGCACTCTTCACTTACAAGCCGTTTTTTAGGGACAAATTCTATCTAAGAGTTCTTAACATTTGGTATCAGAGCCTCGATTCACCACGCAACTGAGCCCAATTCCACAACAGAGATGACCTATATTGGCTAAATTAAGATGATCAGTGTTATGTATGGACATGATGCAACTTTTCCCTCTCGTCTTTCTTGTTTTTTGTGGTATTTAAAGAAGAAATCCTTTTTGTTGTTGTTTTTTTTTTGTAAGTAGTTTTTTGTTTTTAAATTTTATTTATTGACAAAGAAGGTGATTCCAACACAAGAACGAAACAATTAGATGTAGAACTAATTAGTTCCACTAGGTTTTAATTGAGTCTGCGCACTTAACCATCAAACCGTAGTAGTAATCATATCTTCATTTTCACAACAATAATGTTTGACACCTTGTATTTTCAACTATAACCCATCTCTTTAGCTTAACCCTTTGAAAGTCAATTTTCCTCACCTACAACTCGTCTTTTTATTGTTGTTTGAATAAAATTTTGTTTTTCTCTAAATAAAACCCGATGATTATGATCCAACTCAGCAAGTTCACTTAATCAAGAGCAAAATCAAATTTCTTGTACGTTTTGGAGAATTCAGTACCTTCCATGTCTTCATCAACCATCATGTTTCTCAATAAGTTTTTCATGAACTAATTTTTTTTACTAGGGCTACGATTATCAACATGTTAGGTGAGATAAGGGAAAACGATTATCAACATGTTAGGTAATTAAGATTGACAAGCTAGAATGATTTGGATATGATTAAGCTAGGTGAAATCGGTGTTCTAGTGTTGTGTCATCTTTGTTTTCATCTTTTACATTGTTTACTTATTCTTATTTTACTTGCTTAATTACATTTTTGTCATTTTAATCCTCTTATCGTTTAATTCAAATATAATTAAAAATAAATCACTGTAGTATTTACTAGATTAACTTGATCTTTGTTAGAAAGATACTCTATTTACCACTATATTAATTTGAGTGATACTGTCTACTTGCAATTAATCACATCATCTACCCATTACTCCATAAAAAAAAAAAAAAAATGAAGACAAGTGGCTACCTCTTCTCTTTCACGCCAATAACTCGCCCTTTTTTTCCCTTTCACTTTATTGTCTTGTTTTGCACAATCTGCCTCTTTTTTTACACACCTCTCACATTTGTTAACATCTACCAATAAATTCAATAAATCTTATTGAATTTACAGTTTCGAAGGATGAGTTTCTCTTTTCTCCTTTTAATCTAGTATTCCTTTTGTTCTTTCACAAGGTAGCTCGTTTCATCAAGCATGCTCTGCTTTCGTCAATAACTTCATTGAAGCTAATATTAGCAAAGATGATGCAATACCGTTCCTCGTTGAGCCCTTCTAAGATTTCAAAGCAACTCACAAATTTTATAGAGCTTGGAGAATTACGGAAACTACATGTGACTTCATCTTTATCTCTGTTGTAACCATAACTTCATCTTTAGAGCTTGGAGAATGAGGAAAATGCAGAGGTGAAAAGTTTTGTTCACTCATAACTTCATCTTTATCTCCATCTTGGGGAAAAGTTGCGAAAAATACATGCGACTTCCTTCTATTGTAACCATCATTCAACTAGTGGGTACTGTTCACCCGTGGGCTGGCCACACTTTTTTGAAAATTTTGGGTAAGGCTGCCGACACTTTCTTTGTTTTGTTCTTCTTTTGTTCCTTTTCTCTTTCATTTTTCTCCTTTTTCGGTGAACGTTCATCTTCTTCTTCAGAAAACCCAAACTCGTGGGTATTATTCATCACTCTAGAAGTCTGATTTCGAAAGCTCAAATCAGCAAACTTTCTTCATCAAAGTTGTTTGTCTGTTCGAATACTATATCATACCCAAACATGAGCATCATCAGACGGGTCTAGCTACCTCGAACCGGCTATGACATTTCTGTGTTCATCCATGGCTGGTGAGTTTTGTGCAGCTCAGTTTTCATCAGTTTTCTTTAATCTCCGGTGCTCGTTTGACAAAACGTCCTTCTCTAAGGTTGTTCCTCAGTTGACAACTATGACATATCCAAAAAATCAGAGCAATCCAACTACTCTAGCTATGTCTGTGGTAAGCATGTTCGTCACTTCCTCGGATTCTGCTGTTATTAATGTACAGTACCTTATTCACTCTTGTATGTCACTTTTCCCTTGCTCAGATGACAGTACTTACTTCATGAAGGTTGTTCAGAAGTCTTTTCGGCAGTGGTACACCTGAAACAAGCTTTTGTTAGTTTTCAAGTGTTGTTTGAGTTGGTTATTTCTCGTTGGCAGCTTCACCCAGGATTTCGGACCAATATTAAGGTAAAGTTTTAAGATGCTTCGATTTCTGGAAATTTGTCTCTGAGTTGTTGGCCCAAGCCGGTTTTGAAAGTGGAAGGACCAAAAGATAATTTAAATAAGTATAAGTGCCAAAGTGAAAATAAAGGAAAATGTAAGGACCAAAGTGAAATTATGGATAAGTCTGAAGACCGACATGTATTGGAAAAAGTATAGGGGCCACAGTGAAAATAAAGAAAAGTATAAAGACAAAAGTGAAATTATTGACAAGTGTAGCTAGTTATAATTAGGGCTAGCAATGTGTTGTGTCGTGTTAAGATTATATACTGCGTCAGGAATGCTTAACCCAAACATGACCAGTTTAATAAGCGTGTCATGCAGTTGACTCGTTAAGTTCTCATGCGGGTTTGGTCGTGTTGAGTTGACCCGCTAAGTGGTAGCAACTTAAAAACTTAAAAAAAAAGAAAAAAAGAAAAATGAAGAATAAACAAATAAACGGGTTAGTGGGTTGGCGGGTTACACGAGTTTTTTAGGTGGTTGGCGGGTTACATAAATATTTTAGCGGGTTGGTAGGTTGACCTGTCATAACTCGTTTTGGTAAACGAGTTATATAGATATTTTAGCAGGTTGGCGGGTTGACCCAAATCCCACCCGTTTATTAAAAGGGTCATAGCGGGTTGGCATGAAAATTATCCAAATTTTAATCGTGCGGGTTGAACTTGCTAAATTCTCTTGCGGGTTTAGTCGTGTAACAGGTTATGTCCAAAATTGCCACCCCTATTTAAAATGACTAAATTGCAAATAAGGATTTTTAGTAACATTTTTTAAATGTTCTACTAGGAATCAGTTGCCCAAGCAAGAACAATTTGAGTTCAAAGGTGCATAATGCAAGTGAGACATCAGCTTTGGATTCCAGATAGGAGGATTCACTCGCGGACATGTATTTTTGTGTATGTATGACATAGTATATATTGTTGTGTGCGAAAACTGCAATGTTTGTGATTGCCTAATTAACACTTTAGTTTTTCTTTATTTTCTTTACTATTTATTTATTTTTGTTGGGTGAGCAGAACACGAGTGGTTCCTTTACACTTTGTAGGAAAACTCTTGTTTGTAACTTTTGTAATATTCTTTCTTTATTTTGGGTATTAAGGGCCTGTTCGTTTACTTTCTTCGGTTCCATTGCTTTTCTTCTTTTTCTTGTTCTATTTCTCTCATCTTACAACACAAATATTTATACATCGATCTTTATTTCTGGCTTTATTTCTCCAGTCTTTGTAGGCATTAGTGGTATACTGAGCATTTGGATTGCGGATAGTGCTAATTTGCCGCTAACTCCAGGTTTGTTTTTCTCAGACATTTTAAATTTCAATTACCAACTACCTCTTGGCATGGACTTATGCATTGGCCATTTGACGTTTATTTTTTTGTTTTTTGTTTTTTTCCTATGAGGGAGACATCAAATAGTGCTCATTTGACATTGATTACTTTGATAAAAATCACTTTCTTTAACAACAAAGTGTTAGAGTAAATATACATTTATATATAAAAGGGTTGCCATGACTATTGATGACAAAAATCACTTTCTTTGACAACAAAGTGTTAAGAGTAAATATACATTTATATATAAAAGGGTTGCCATAACTATTGATGACAAAAATTAGCATAAACTATACAAAAACTACTCCCAAATTCTTTGAAACCACTGTGAAGCTGATCTACTACAAAGAACATTTGATTTTTTTTAATAAAAAAACTGTGCATGCTAAACTTTTGTTTTAGGGGTTCACAAAAAAGTGGCGGGCCTATTTGGGAGTGCTAAAAGTGCTTTCTGACAAACAAAAGCATTTTTGATAGTGTTTGATATAAAATGTTATAAGTGCTTTTAGGTCGTGGAAACGTTTTCTAGAGAAGAACCTACTATGAGCTTCTTCATGAAGCACTCACAAATGCTTTTCTAGGAAGCAATTGGATTTCTTATGAAAATTTTAACATCTTTAAAAGCGCTTTTGCCGAAGCCCTTGTGAGCAGAATTGCTTTCTAGAGAAGCAATCCCAAACAAGTGTTAGAAATGCTTCTTTCCAAGAAGCAGGTTAAAGGTTTGAGTCCCCTTTGGCACATACTTTTTGAAACATTCTTCACAACCAGTTCCTGTTCGATTTGTTGGACCAAAACCAAAATTAAGTGAAAAATCCAAACCAACCTATTCAGTTTGGTCGATTTGGCAGTCTATCGATTTTAAATTGCAAATGGGATATGGGGTGACAATTATGGAGAGATAGAGGGTGGGTGCTGGAAGTTAGATTTTGGGGGTTTCATTTGGTTGGTTTACCTTACTTTTCATTTGGTTGGTTTACCTTACTTTTTCATAATAAAAATTGTAGGTGTGGAATCGCTTGCAACAGTTTCATTTGATTTGAGAATTTCCTTAGTCTCTGGCAGCTTTGTTTAAAAAGGCAACAGAAAATGGAAGAGATTTGTGCTTCAATTGCATCTCAATTTGTAGAAGAACCAGTGGCACTAATTCGGAGACAACTCAGCTATCTAATTTACCATGATTCCAACATAGAAAGTCTGAAGGATGCACTTAAAAAGCTTGATGACAAGAAAAATGATGTTCAAAGATCTGTGGATGCTGCAAAAAGGAATGGTGCAACCATCAAAGATCAAGTTCAGAGCTGGCTGAAGGATGTAAGCAAAATATTTCGTGAAGCGGAAGAACTTCAAACCAAACTCAATGTGCAAACGTGGTGCCCAAGTTTGAAATCACGGTATTCTCTGAGTAGGAAAGCCAAGAAGATTGCCGACCGTGTTCTTAATCTCAAACTAGACGAAGAACTGAGTAATAATGTTGCCAATTCTACACCTCTGCAACAGCTAAGGTCAACAATCTCTAGTGAAGGTTTTAAGGGTTTTGAATCTAGAAAATATGTCATGAATAATGCGCTTAGTGCTTTGAGGAATGAAAAGACAAGAATAATTGGCATTTGTGGGATGGGAGGCGTGGGTAAAACCACAATGGTAAGAGAAATCATCAAGAGATTACAAGGAATGAATAAGCTGTTTGATGATGTTGTGATATCAACTGTCTTCCGCAACTATAAGCATTAGGACAATTCAAGTTGAAATTGCAGAGTCACTTGATATGAAATTGGTTGAGGATAGTGAATCTATAAGAGCACAAAGACTACATGAGAGAATTAAGAAGAGTAAAAGAATCCTGATTATATTAGATGATGTATGGTCAGAGGTTAAATTACAGGATGTAGGAATCCCTTTTGGTGATCATGAAGGGTGCACAATTTTGTTGACATCTCGAAATGAAGAAGTTTGTAAAGTAATGGGTTGTAAAGATGACATTTTTGGAGTCCAAGCCTTAAATAAAGAAGAAGCATGGGAGCTTTTCAGGGCGATTGTAGGTGAATCCTTGGACAATAACCATGATTTGTCTCATGTTGCAAAATTGATTGTTGATGAATGCAAAGGTTTACCCATTGCTATCATAACTGTTGGGAAAGCTCTTCTACCAACTAATGGCAAGCATGAATGGAATACTGCCTTGCAAGAACTGAAAAATTCCCTCCCTGAAAACATCCCTGGAATGGAACCCGAGGTTTATTCTTGCATAAAATTGAGTTATGATAAATTGGATAGTGATGAAGTCAAGTCATGCTTTTTACTTTGTTGCTTATTTCCAGAAGATTATGATATTCCGATTGAGTATTTGGTGAGGTATGGGTCGGGTCGAGCAACTTTTAGAAACACCAACACAATTGAAGATGTAAGAAACAAAGTGCATTATTTCATTGGACAACTAAAAAGAAGGTATTTGTTGCTGGATAGTCTCAAGGAAGAGTGTATCAAAATGCATGACATGGTTCGTGATGTTGCTATATCAATTGCCTCAAAAGATCCTCACAGATTTATGGTAAGATCATTTGATGCTGAAGGTGGAGGTGGAGGACGGCCAGGGTACAAAAAGTTACAAACCAAGAACATTGCAGTGCAATTTCGTTAATTGATGTTAAATTGGATGAAAATATTATTGATGGTTTGGAGTGCCCCAAACTTGAGCTTCTGCAACTGAAGCATTCCTCAAGTAGTTCAGAATATTCCAACCACTTTAAAAGGATGAAAGAACTCAAGGTTTTAGCTTTCTTAGAGGTGAATATGTCAAGCTATTTGGCCTCGAAAAAATCTCTAATGCTTGGAGAACCCAAATACCTTCATACCTTGTGTTTAGAGGATTGCAATTTGGGAGACATATCCCATGTTATTGGAGGATTGGTGAATTTGGAGATCCTCAGCTTTGCTCGCTCTCAAATCAATAAGTTGCCTAGAGAAATAGGACTTCTTCATCGGTTAAGGATGCTGGATGCAACAGATTGTGAAGGACTTGAAGAAATTCCTCATGGTGTTTTATCCAAGTTGAGGAGATTAGAAGAGTTGTACATGGCAGAAAGCTTTCTCAATTGGGGGCCAGCAACTGAAACCAAGGATGAAACGAGTATGGCAAGCCTTGATGAGGTGATGTCTCTGTTTGATCATTTAAATGTCGTAGCCATAAAAATCCCTGATGTTCAGATGTTGCAAAATGATGAGTTTCTTTTAAAAAGCCATCCTATAAGATTTCATGTATCTGTCAATATTAGTTGGTCATACAAAAAAGATAGTTTCAAGAATCGAATGCGTGGTTATCTGTTCGAAAATAGTTTGATGCTTCGTGGTGATGTAAAGGAATATTTGGAGATTGGAGCAGTTACATACTTCTTAAAGCAATCTGAAGACCTAAGCCTACACCGCACGTACAATTTAAAGTATGTCATCGAGGAGTTAGTTGATGAAGGGGGCTTTCAACACTTGAAAGTTTTATCAATCATGTATGACAACAACATAGAGTATCTTATGAATGGAACAGATTGGACTTGTCGTCGTCAACCTGCCTTCCCCATCTTAAAGTCAGTTACCTTCAAGAATGTTTACAAACTAAAAGTTGTGTGTTGTGGCAAACTGTCAGACAAGCACTCCTTTACGAACCTAAGATCCATTAAAATTGACAGTTGTGATGAGTTAAAATATGTCTTTTCACTATCCGTAGCACAAAACTTGGTACAACTCCAAAGCTTAACGGTTGAAAATTGTGCTAAAGTGGAAGATATCATATCAAAGGAGAGAATGGAAGATGATAATGCATCTTACATGATAAAATTGTCAAGATTAACAGTTTTGCATCTTATTGCTCTACCAAAGCTCCGTGGTTTCTACACGGGAAACCAACGGGACTCCACCTATGAGGTATGTATGTATTCACGCACTATTGATGCTTGAATAGTATATACTTGTTACTATTTGGAATAAGCTACTTTTGTTGTGTTTAATACTGTCGTTCCAGTTCTCGAAGTTGATTTGGGTAGAACTTAATCATTTTTGGTCTGTTGGAGATTTTAGATGCGTTTCAATTTTTTGCACTATTTTATAGATATTTAATAAAAAATTATCTCTGAAAAAATCACTTGAATCAGATATCATTTGACCGCTCAATTAAATTATTATGATTTTAGTACTTTCTTCAAGTATCGTATTCATCAATTTTGTAGAACATAATTAGATATCGAAACGGTTTCCGAATTGTCTAATTTTTTTGTAAGTATAATCTATGAATACAGACTTGAGAAATAGGCGGTTTGGATAATTGAAAAATAATTTGTTGTGTGTTTTGAATGTCCCTTAATATAAGGGGACTATATTTCTAAATCTTCACACCCATGATTTTCATTTGAAAATTAAGGTTGAGATGTCCTTAGAGTTAAAAATGTTTATTGGTAAATAGTAATTGAGGGTAGGAAAAGGGGATTATTATTATTTCTCAAAATTTATGACAGAGGATGTGGGAATATAATTAAGGCAATTTGGAAATAAGACAAATTGTGGAAGTTCATTACTTATGTATTTCTTTCTTTTTGGCTCATGTGTAAGTTCATTATTTATGTATAATTAATTAATGTGCAGATTATAAAGCCCAATGATGAAAGTGTGAACAAGACGAAAGAGACTAGGAATGACATTCAAGTTGCTGGGTCGACCTCATCTAGATCGAAAGTAGCACAAGTGGGAGCAAGTTGTAATGCTCTATTTCCTTCAAATTGCATTTCATGGTTACCAAATCTAGAGGAACTAGTGTTGAAACGTTTGACAAGCAAGCAAGAATCAACGGACTCTTTGACAAGCGAGCAAGGGTCAGAGGAACTAGTAGTCAATGTGGTATTTGATTTAGAAGGGCATGATTCAGCATTTTCTCAATTACAAACATTCACAGCGTATTCTTCATGTGGAGTTGAACATTTGTGGAAGAACGTTCAACCTGGATTCCAAGGTTTTCAAAATGTAAGATCTTTAGATATTCAAGAATGTGAGAGTCTAAAATATCTATGCCCTCATGAAATTTACAAGCTCCTTGTGAATCTCCAACAAGTCTATATAGATTCATGTTTGAATATGGAAACTATAGTATTGGCAGCTGCTTCCATAGATGACAATATCCATGAAGAAGGGAAAGAGACAGGTGGCAGTGGCGCGACGACTTTGTTTCCCAAACTACTGATCAATAGCTTCACACTATTCAACTTGCCAAACCTCGAGAGATTTTGCCCTGATGCCTATTCTTTTGCATGGTCCTCCTCCACGAGAATTATGAGGGTGATACGTTGTCACAAATTAAAGACATTGGGTTTTGCACCAGTAAGCAAAAAGCTGCCGGCAGTTGCAAAGAATTTGAGTGATGATCATGTAAGAGGTAGAGAAGAATCAGGATCTGGATGTGCATCATCAACTGGATCTGGATCTGGACTTGGATGTGCGCCACTAGTTTGCTTACAAAGTCGTCCATCCACTCGCAACTTTACTCAAATATTGCCCTGCCCTGTAAATAGAGAGGTACGTCATTATTCTAAAGCGATATTTAGTGTCTATTTTGTGAAAATTGATCTTAGGTACAGATGTTATTGAACATAAAAGATAAATAAAATAAAAAAGAAAAGTTAAATGGGCTTGACCCATGACAATTGTAAACACTTGTTCATTTTCATTTGGGAAATAATCACCATTATTTTAGCAAACAGTATTAATATCTAGAAGGTGATAATATACAATAATTAAGTTGTCTAGTTAAACAATAAACAATTCATTTTTCATTTTTAAACAACTTTCTCGATTTCTAGAATGTGATAACATCCCATATGTATATGATTGAAACACTACCAAATTATACAACTACTTTTCTACCCTTTTGGCAGGTTACGCCGACAAATCTTCAGACTTCAAGTGCTAGCGACAATCTAGAACATCTCGAAGTAAAAGGGTGCGGTTTATTGGAAGTGATATTTTTGGTTCAAGAAACCCCTTCTACTCAAGCATTTGATAAGCTCAAGGAATTGAGGTTGGGGGATTTACGAATGCTGAGCCACATATGGGAAAAGGGTTTACAAGTTAGCTCAGGCTTTGGAAACCTGAGATTACTGCAAGTATGGAGGTGTCACAAATTGAGATACTTGTTTTCACCGCACATAGCCAAACTTCTTACCTGCCTTGAGAGAATAAAAGTAATGTATTGTAGTGCGATGGAGAAACTTGTTGGAGAAGCAGAAGGAGGAGGAGAAAGTATTAAGGATGAATTGACATTTCCGCACGTGAATTCTATCCAACTTGAGGATTTACCCGAACTTGAATCTTTTTGCTCTCAAGCCTATACTTTGAAGTGGCCAGCCTTGGAGAAAGTCCACGTTTATGAGTGTCCAAAATTAAAAGTGTTTGCTTCTGAGTCTCTATATGTATAAGCAGCCAACATGTGTCTATGAAGCGTCCACATGGAAAGAAAAGAAGGTATGTTTTCAATTCAACCAAGCACTCTGGTCGGTCACTATAAAATCAGTAGAAGATATATGTATAGCTTAATATACTTTCATGAATTGGCGTTGCTTTTTATTTTTCTTTGCCTTATCTTTCTCATGTCATTAGTCCATGTCCACGTGTTTAAGCTATATATATGGCTCGTTAAGATGCTTATTTATATATGGCTCATTAAAATGCTTCCAAGGATGGTATCATTTTTGGAAGAAGTACTTAACCATTAATATTTGTCCAGCAGCACTTGTATAATATCCATTACATGCATTTTCTATTTTAATCATGGATAATAATTTTTTGTTCTTTATTTTGCATAACCTTTGAGAAGAATATCATCATAAGCCAAGAAGCTAGGGCAAGACTACATGATATGTTGCGGTGCACATCTACAAGATACCATGACATACCAATTTCGTAATTATTGTCGCTTTCATCACTGATTATACATGTTAATGTTCCTCATATCCTGCTATTGCATCTCTTTGATCAGATAATTTAGTTATTATCTTTAGTTGTATTATAAAACTGGATTTATTTGGACCTTCCTTTTCGTATGTAATATTACCATATTGAATCTTTGGATGTTGGCTCAACTGTTGGTATCTAGTTAATCAAATTACAAGCATTATAGTTTTAACTTATATATAGCTTAATTTGGGCCAAGTGGATGTATAAATTAACCAAAGTTGTTAATGATAGTTTCATCAAGCATGCTCTGCTTTCGTCAATAACTTCATCGAAGCTAAAAGCAAAGCAGATGCAATACAGTTCCTTGTCGAGCTCTTCTAAGATTTCAAAGCAAGTTACAAATTTTATAGAGGTTGGAGAATTACGGAAACTAGCAATGGAAAGGGCACCAGACGAGTTTGATGACATCTTTTCATTTTGGACGATGAAATGGTGTTTGTATGCTGAAAACTGTTCGTACCAAAATTTGCACTTTTTGGCCAAATTCTTTATTCTAGCCAAAATACATGGTTTAGAGGCCAAATCATGAAATATACAGTTTTGCCTAACATTATACAAAGGTTACAGATCAATTCTAACGCTGAAAATTGGTGTGAGAGAAAGACATCATGGTGTGCATGGAAATTATTTGATATTCTTTGTGAGAAGGAATATTAAAATGAAAGAAAGGTGTTGGTTTAGAGGAAATCACTTGGATTGCTACACAAAAGAGAAGATGAGGGAGAGCGAAGGCAAGTGGAGGACAAAAGAAATGATTAAACAAATGGGAAAGCATGCAAATGGCTAGACAAGTGCCATTTGATGTCTACGTGGCAGAATAATCATGTGGAGTAGGAACCAACGATAAAATGCAGTTCTGCTTGGGTTCAATGGTTTTCTTCTCATCCCAATCCCAGTTTGAGAGACATTTAAGCAGATTGATTGACAAAGTGCCCAAATTAATCAAAGATATGGCTGTTGAGTTTTATCTTATTTTGGCATTCAGGAAGGCAGAAAATTGTGAAACATTCAAAATGCTAGAAAATGTCATTGATTAATGTAAACATTAAGAATTGAAATTATTAATTAAATGAGGATAATATGGTAAATTCATACTTTTTCATATTTTAAAAAAAATTAAAATTAAAAGAAAAATCAAATAATGGATTGTATTTTTATGGAACACAACTATCCATTATCTTTTTTAATTCTAAAATAAATTTAATTTAAAAAAAAAAAAGCCTCTCGCAGGCGTGGAAGCGCATGCCGAAAGGCTAGCATACATAAAGCAAAAGACAAAAAATAGTAAAACATTCAAAATACCAGAAAAATACCATTGATTAATGATTGAAATCAGGATAATATGGTATATTCACAATTTTTCATATTTAAAAAAATTAAAATTAAAAGAAAATTAGATAATGAATCATATTTTTATGGAACACAACTACCCATTATCTTTTTTAATTCCAAAATAAATTTAAATTTATGAATAAGAAAAACCTCTCAAAGGCGCGGAAGCACTTACAAAGAGGCTAGTGAGAAGAATGTGTCAAGTTTCAAGTATCCACTCACTTTTCTTTTAATTCAATATTTTGTGTGTTTTAAAATTTTTTAATTAAAATAAACTAATTTAATAGTTTGCGCGATGAAATATATTTTGTCGTGCAAGGTTTTTGACTTTTTGTTTTATGATTTTTTAATATTTTTTAAATTTAATTTAATTGTACGATTTTTTTAATTACTTTAATTTAAATTGATATTAATTTGTTCGAATTTTTATTTTTTAAATTTAATTTAATTGTATGATTTTGTTTAATTACTTTAATTTAAATTGACATATTCAAAATGAAATTACATATGAAAAATAGTGATCAAATTATCCAATAAATAAATAAATAAATATGTATATAATATTCAAAATGTACACATAAATTAACAAAGTACAATAATAAAATCCTAATACAAGCCTATTGTGGTGGCAGTGACGGAGGATATGTTTTGATAGCGTCCTAATCCTCAACTTTAGCTGTCAAAGTCTCGATGATTCTCTACAAAAAAACAAATATGGTCAAATAACAAAAAGAAAAAAAAAAGGCATAATCTCCCCTAAAATTCATACCACAAATCCAACTCAAACTCCAATCCTCACCCTGTACTCGACCCCCAAACCCCACACAAACTCAAAACTAACTCCAAAAACACATATTAATGAAAAAAATTTAAAATTTGGTGAGAATATACCTTTTGGCAAGATTGAGAGTGAGTGAGAATGAGAGGGCAAGAGAGAGGAGAGGTAAGAGTAGAGAAAGACATTGAGAAAATAGTGGAGTTATTTTAGTTTTAAAAACTGTATCACTTCGTGCGACGAAAAATATTGTTGTATTATTGTTTAGGGGTGCTAGAAATCCACCCAACTTGGGCAATTTCTGAGAGCACTAAACGCCGGCAGACAAGGAACTGGCAGCCGTTGAAATTTGGAGGTGTAATCCGGGCTGCACAAATTTGTAGCCGGATGAAGCTAGGAGAAGTGGGTAGAGAAACGCGGCTGGGAGCGAATGAATTAAAAAGAGTGGCGGCCGAGTCATTGGAGGTTCGTAGCGGCGAGGATTGGAAGATCGTGGCGAGTTCGCTGGAGTGTTGGCGGCCGAGATTCGTTCGAATGAGGCCCGAATGTAACTGGGCACAATTTAGCGTAGCCGTATAAAATGGGTGGAGTGGGCAGCCAAGTGAGGCCGGGCACCGAGGGAAGCTGGAATCTCGGCCGGGCGTATTGAGTGATGGTGGTGGGCGGATGAATATGTGGTGGGCATAAAATGGATGAATGCGGCCGACTATTTTGAGTTGTGCGGCTGCTGTGTTGTTAATTAATATGAGTGCGGCTGGGATGTTTGCTCATCTAGGTTATAAAAAACCTTTATTTTTATAAATACAAATTTATAAATAAACCCAATCCTAGACATGTATTTATAAAAAAACCCAAGCACTATTTAAACATAGAAACACACCCAAAATCAACCCTAAAGTCAACTTTTTGGGTGTGTTTATAAATGGGTTTTGAGTGTGTGTAATGATGGGTTTTGGGTGTGTTTATATGTTAAAATAGTGCTTGGATTTTTTTTATAATTTCAACCTCCATTTTGGATGTTTTAGTGAAACTCCCATAAATAAATGGGTTATGCGGCTGGAGCCCGTGGTTATTCTCCAAAAGCTGGGCCGAAGGTGTCTTATCCATATATACATATATATAATAATATATATATGTATACCCGGCTGCCTTGCTTTATTGTTATGCTTCTATATATATAGAGTGGTGATTTCCCCACTCCTTTTTCTCATATTTTATCCACTTACACTCCTTTTATAACTAAAAAAGGAGTGTAAGTGGATAAAATAAGAGTGGGGAAATCATTGCCCTATATATATATATATATATATAACAGCAAGTACTTTGTGAGTATATAAATAAATTTGCTATTTTCAGTTATCTCTATTTTTATTAAGTTCATATAAGCATTATTTTAACCGCATCAGTTGCTTGCACTGCATTTCTTCTGTGTTCCTTTACTATCTCTGGTTTCTTTCTATTTTGGTATCAGAGCCGTAAGAGTTACGGTCGTTTGTCTAAGTCTGCTACTCATCCCGCCCAAGTGGTGGTTTAAGCTTCGAGTAGAATTTCTACAGTTGTCTTCTTCCTCTTCCCTTTTTCTTTCTAAGTCATTTGTTGATCTTTCTCTAAGGGCTGACCATGAGTCCTTTTCCTGCTGTAAGTCCCTGTAGTGGGCAGCGTTGGTGGCAGGAGACAGAAAACCGAGAGAGGTTAATAAGTTTCTTGTTGAGAAAACGGTTAAGTCTAGAAAGCCACTGTTTATCTTCTTCCTCAGAGTCTAAAGCCGGTTATTTGAGTAGTCATGAGTCGTCTATTTATAACAAATTCATGTAGTTCAAGCTGTTCTAAAACCAATATAAGCCGACTTCCTAAGATAGTTAATGAAGAACAATTTGAATTTGAGTCTAATAACAAAGAACAATTAGATTTTAGAGATTGGAATATCCCTAAAGTCCCGAGTCAAAAAATTTATAAGAAACATTGGTTGTCTTCAAGCTTTAATAGTACCACACATGTCAAAACAGTTGAACAAGTATATGCCTTAAGTAAAGAACATGAAACATGTCAGTTGCTTAACCTTGAGTCTGTAAGAAAACATAAGTCTGATGGTAATAATTTCTTGCATATAGGTCTAGTTCAAGTTGCAGTCAAACCGTTAACTAGATTAGGATTACAAGCCTCTATCCTTCTCTGTTTACGTGATGCCCGGTTCACTGTTCAGTGATAGCACTCTAGGAGTCATTGAGTCTAGTCTGTGTAATGGTCCAGTTCATTTTGATTGTTACCCAGATTTCACTGTAAGTCTTAGTGATCCACACATCTTAAAAGCCCTCACTCTGAATATTAAGACCGAAGGTTATGATGTCCTCCCCGGCACCCAACCTTTAGCCTTAGTATACAGAATTTACTATAAGGTTACAAGCACTAATATAAATTTCCAAGCCTTAAATAAAAGCCCAAAGACCAAACGGTTTTAATCCAGAGTCACACTACAAATGCCCATATCCAAGTCCCTCATACCATCAAATGGTCAGAGGTTGCCCTTCCAAAAGATTGGACCCTAGTTACCGAGAGCCAACCAGCTCCCATCCAACATAGTCTAAACAATTTAGACTACATCCAACAATACCTAGATGGCACAGTTAAAATCAAATTTGAAAATCAGCCTTTGAGAAAGTCTAATGTACAGTTGCCAACCCCTAGTCATCGCAAAGGCATGCCCCACTCGGCATTCCTTTACTGCCTCGTCTTCCACTCTAGAACGAGACCTAGAGTTAGAAAAGGCCATGATTGATTTCAAGCTTGAGTCCCTGAGAAAATCCTCTCAGGTAAACCAACCTTATTACGGCAAGGTACCAGTCGACCAAGAATATAAGTCTGACTCACCTGAGTCACCAACACAGTCCGATTTCATAGTCGATAATCAATTAAGAACTCTTAATAGAAAATTCGTAATTGATTGGAAACGTCTTAATCAGCACCTAAAGTCTCCGGAAAACCAGCATAGGAGAGATAGTTACCACCAAGCCTATCCTGATAGAGATGTCCGTGATAAAATCTTTAGTGAATGGAAAGATTATATGCGGTCAACCAAGGTTGAAATTTTCTACCTTGATTTTATTGAAAGCCGATATATGTCTAATGAGTTGAAAACTTTAACAAAAGAAAAATGGAAATTATTAGATAGAACGGTTGTTGAGTCTAGCCATCCACCAGTCGACACTATAGTTATCAGTCATAGGAATAGTCTCATACCTGCCAGTCCCTTTAAAGCCGCTGATAGTAATGATGAAAGTAGAAGGTTAATTGAGCAAAACAACTACACCAACCAGAGTCTAGTTGTCATAGGGAAACAATTGGACACAATTGAAACTAAAATTGATAAAATTGCTAGTTCTCCAAAAGTTAAGTCTAAACTAAAAGTTGAAAAGCCGTTAGTTCAGTTCCAGGATCTTAAGTCGAGCCCTACCCTTAAGATCAAACCAACAATGAAGAAAATAGAAGAAATGTTAGAACAGTTGACACCAAAAGCTGAAAAATCTGGTCTTAAAACACTAGATTCTTTCGTCATCCCTCTGAGTCTGAGCCAATGTCAACAGATTCCGAAACTAGTAACATTTCAAAGATAGAACAAGCCTTTAAGAACTTAGAAGTCCAACCCAGAATAAAGAAAGTAGAACGACATATAAGCCCTACCAGCCTAACTAAGAACTGGTATCCCAGACCTACTCCTCCAGACATTCAATTTGAAGAAAGAAACTTTCAAACCCAGTTTTCAGTTTCTTCCGACAAATTATATGAATGGAATATAGATGGTCTGTTCGAACAAGAAATCTTTAATAAGTTGCAGCACATGTCCATGGTCGCCAATAGTTATATCACCAATCACAGTTTCATGACAGAAATTGTGCCCCTGTTAGTTACCGGATTTACTGGTACTCTCAGGTATTGGTGGGATAAGCACCTTACCCCTGAGTCTAAAAATTTGATCATACACGCCGTAAAACTTAATGAAGATGGTCTCCCTATCTTTGACGAACAATTAGGTCAAGGTATAGAAGACGGAGTCAACACTTTGTTTTACACGATAATTGAGCATTTCATTGGAACCCCTAGCAACACCACTGCTAGAATCCATGACCAGTTAAGTAATCTTAGATGCCCCAAGTTGTCTGATTTCAGGTGGTATAAAGATGTCTTCATCTCTAGAGTCATGCTTAGGGATGATAGTAATCAACCATTCTGGAAAGAAAAGTTTGTTAATGGTCTCCCAAACCTATTCGCCCATAAGATTCGAACCACCCTCAGTAATGAACAGGGTCATATAGATTGGGATAATTTAACATATGGTAATATTATAAGCACAATTAATCAAGTTGGTATGAAAATGTGTATAGATTTTAAAATAGGTAAACAGATACAGTCCGATAGGAAATCCGCTAAGTATGAATTAGGTAATTTCTGCGAACAGTGATGGTCTTACCAGTCTTCCCCCGTCTAGAAAAAATAAGCCTAGTCACTTACGTAAAAGCCGTCATTATTCTCGTAGAAAACAGTTTTCTCGACATAATGATGAATCACGTGATTTTTACAAGTGAAAGAAATACGCGCCCAGGAAAAGTTGGTCTAAAAAGCCGAATAAGCAAAAGAATAGTCGTACTAGTAAAAGCAAAGATAAAGATAAAAGCAAAGTTAAATGTTTTAAATGTCAAAAGTTCGGTCATTTTGCGTCCAAGTGTAAAGTCAAAGATACTATTAAGCAGTTAAAAATTACAGACGAAGATAAAGAAAAGTTGATAAAAGTTTTGGAGTTGCGAGACTCGAAGCAAGCATTGAGTCTTTAATTGTCGTTCAATCCGAGTCGATCAGTTTTGATTCATCATTAAGTTCACCCACAGCTCAAATTGGTTGCACAGATAAATGTTGTAATAGATTGAAGTCCATTTCTGTTCACTAAACAGGAAGAGCAGGAAGAGTTGTTAATTGATTTAATAAGCGAGTTGAAAATCCGAGTTAAAATCTGAATATTTGAAAAATTAAGAAAAGTCATCATCAGAAAGCAGGGTCCTTCTACCCTCACTGTAAGTCCTGAACACAACCTTAGAAAAATTTGCCAAAAGAAAGAAGTTACTTTGCAAGATTTACAGTAGAAGTAAAAATGGTAAAAAAGGAAATAATTGAATTAAAGCAGATAAGTCAAAAGTTGCAATCTGAAAATTATACGATTAAACAGGATTTAGTTCGCCTGCTAGAAAAGGAATCTTCGAGTCTAGAAGTCGATCAGAAAGTCCTCACCACTCCGATGATGAACCTTCTGACATGAAACAAGCCGTCAACCTTATTCGCCAAGTTAACTTTAGGAAATGGTATTCTAAAGTCACCATATTTGTTCAAAGTTTTGAATTCGCCACAGTTGCCTTGTTTGATTCAGAGCCGATTTTAACTGCATTCAGAAGGTCTAATTCCTACTAAGTATTACCAAGTCTAGGAATCCTGGCATCGCTCTGTAGATCCTCGCAGTTGAATTATGAAATACCAAAAGCCCATGTATGCCAAAACAAAGTCTGCTTTAAAACCTCATTTGTCTTAGTCAAAAATATTACTGACGAAGTCATTTTAGGTTTGCCTTTCATCTCTTGTTGTATCCTCTCCGGGTAGATTATGATGGCGTCATATCCACCTATTTAGGAGAACAAGTTAAGTTTGAATTCCTTTCTAAGCTCGAGTTGCACAACCTAAGAGCCCTACAAAAAGCATCTGTCTCTAAGTCTGTCCAAGTTGTTAAAAAAGTCGAACAGTTGAATTTCTTAAAAGAAGAAATTAAGTTTAAAAGAATTGAACAACAATTGAAAGATAAGTCTTTACAATTGCAAATTCAACAATTTGAAACTAAGTTGAAAAATGAAATTTGTTCTGATTTGCCTAATGCCTTCTGGTATAGGAAACAGCACGTTGTCAGTCTTCCCTATATCAAATCCTTTAGTGAGAAAAATATTCCCACTAAGGCTAGGCCAATCCAAATGAGTCAAGAATTAATGGAATTTTGTAAAACAGAAATTCATGAGTTGCTTCAAAAGAAAATAATTCGTAAAAGTAAGTCTCCCTAGTTGTGTCCTGCTTTTTATGTCCAGAAAAATGCTGAACTGGAAAGAGGAGTCCCCAGACTAGTTATCAACTATAAGCCCCTTAATTCGGTCTTAGAATGGATTAGGTACCCCATACCTAATAAACGAGACCTAATTAACAGATTAGAAAAAGCAGCTTGTCTATTCTAAGTTTGATATGAAAACGGTTTCGCAAATCCAAATAGATGAGTCAGATAGGTATAAGACTGCATTTGTTACTCCTTTCGGTCATTATGAATGGAATGTTATGCCGTTTGGTTTAAAAAATGCTCCTAGTGAATTCCAGAACATCATGAATGAAATATTCAATCCTTATAGTCATTTTTTCATTGTCTATATTGATGATGTTCTTATCTTCTCTGAGTCTGTAGAGCAGCATTGGAAACACTTGTATAAGTTCCTCCAAATTGTCAAACAGAATGGTCTAGTTGTCTCTGCCAAGAAAATCAAGTTGTTTCAAACCAACATTCGATTCCTTGGTTTCAATATATGTCAGTCGCAAATTTCTCCAATTGATCGAGTCATCCAATTTGCTGATAAGTTCCCAGATCAAATTCTTGATAAAAGTCAACTGCAGAGGTTTTAGGATCTCTTAATTATGTTTCGACTTCTATACTGAAAACATGTAAGCCTTTGTTTGATAGGTTGCGAGTAGTTCTCCGCCATGGTCAAACACCCATACGTAAATCACAAACGGATAAAGCCCATGTCAAGACACTTCGCTGTCTTGGTATACCTTCAGTTGATTTCTTCAAAATAGTTGAAACAGATGCCTCTGATATAGGTTATGGTGGCATTCAAACAAAGAGCTGTCCAAATTCCAGGAACAAATCGTCGTTTCCATTCTGGTGTTTGGACTCAGTCGCAATATAATTATAGTACCATTAAGAAAGAAATATTAGCTATTGTATTATGCATTAGTAAATTTCAAGATGATTTACTAAATCAAAAGTTTTTAATCCGAGTTGATTGTAAGTCTGCGAAACATGTTTTAGAAAAAGACGTCCAGAACATTGCATCTAAACAGATTTTTGCACGATGGCAAAGTATTTTGAGCATATTTGATTTTGATATTGAATATTTGAGAGGGAGTGAAAACTCCATTCCTGATTTTCTTACAAGAGAATTCTTGCAGGATACACAATGGCACCCAAAAAAGACAAACAAAAAAGTAAGCCACCAAAACCATTAGTTGCCCAAAAAAGCCATCCCGCGTCTCGCTCAGAATCCTCCTGCAGCTTCCATGAGTCACCTAAGCCCTGAGTCTCCCAAAAATAGTTCCTTCCCGTTGCACCCTAATCCAAGTTGCCTCGCCAATCTCGATTGCCAATAAGTTCTCCGCCTTGGCTCAACGATCGGCCAAGTCGGTCCTAGCTACAAGTCCACACTAGTTTCCGATTATGACCCATTTGCAGGTCCTTCAGTTGCATTCAAAAAGTCATCCCCATATCTTGCCCAAGAGTAATTCCCATCTATTTGTTATTGAGCCAAATTATGATATTCATTCTGATCCAGTTGCCATTGCCAGGCATTACTTTCCTCCTGGTTTTCATTATATGCCTCCTAGCCCATATAAGTCCCTCAAGTATTATAGAGATATATTGCTTGAGACCCAATCAGTTGAAATTAAGCCGATAAGGGATCGAGATCATCCTGAGATCATCCTTTATCATTCTCTTTACATACACAGAGTCATAAGCCAAGAGTCGTTCAGTAGTCATCCCTACCAGTTGAAAACACTCCAATCACAAAATTACAATATAATTACTCCGATTATATTGAAGCCTGGTACACTATCTTCCTCCATCAGTCCGAGGATTTTAGCCATTCCTGGTTCATTAATTTTGACAATAAGTTTAAAAGTCCTTTTCCCTTCTGGTTCCTCCATTGGTGGGAAAAGCACGCCCATTGAAGAAATTCTCCCAGCTGCGCTTTGGCGCCATCCGCTACTTCACCAAGAAAGCCAAGTTCACCAAAGTTGACCTATTCTTTCCTAAGCGGATGTTGTTTCTTGCCCGGCACAAGGTTCCCTGGATACTCAAATGGTCCTACAGAGTCACCATGGATACTGAGTACTTGCCCGCCAATTCTACCAAATGGTGGGACAAATTCGAAGGACAGAACCACAATATGTCTACAATGACCTTCCAGCTTGACTCCAGCTCCACGCCTGCTCCAGCCCGGTCTCTCCCACTGATCACCACGCCTCATTTTCAATAAGGAAAATCCAAGGTCGAGACAGAGAAATGGCCCTTCATTTGCTGCATCAAGCCTCCCAAATGGATGATGATGAGGACAATGATTCTCCCTCATCCTCTAGTTGCAGCCCATGCAAGAGCCCGAACTGTAAGCCCAAGCCCAAGAAAAATCTTGGTATGAAGACAGTTTGAATGAGACCAAGAGTCTACGACGCCTACGACCTAGGGTCCGACTAAGCTAGTTGTCGACACCATAATTGCCTTGGTGGAAATCATTGAAGCATCTTGTAAAGCGCCCTGCACTATTTATCGTGACTCCTCGGTCAGATTCCACAAGTTCACCTAAGTAAAGCAAAGTTGCCGACATTTCACTCAAGTTAAAGTTGCCGAAAGCAAGGTTAAAGCAAAAGAAGTCTGATGACAACTCTCGCTCCCATCATTGCTTTCACCATACGAGTTATATTCGGTTACCCTAGTTACTTTCTAGGTAACCATAGTTGCCTCCCTCTATATAAGATGGCTTCGGCCTCAGTTGTAAGAGGAATACAATTTACACTTTCAGTTTTTAGAGATTCTCTCTAAACATTCTTAGAAGAATCATCTTTGTAAACACTATGAGATTGTGTTCGAAGAGTTGCTTAGTTGCTGTTGTGAGTACTTTGTGAGTATATAAATAAATTTGCTATTTTCAGTTATCTCTATTTTTATTAAGTTCATATAAGCATTATTTTATATATATATATATATATATAAATATGTATATAATAATATAATATATTATATTAGCATATATTATATATATGGACAAGTATATATATTAATAGGTGAATGTGCATGTGCGGCCAAACTGGAAAGTTCAGGCTTTCCTTACTCTATTTTGTGTTTTTATATAAATATATATATATATATATATTTGGAATTTAATATATATATTATATGGATGACAATGTAAGAGAAATAGGATATCCAAGTTTAGGCCAACGATTATTGCCAGATTTTCGGAGGATTACGTGCACGTGACGGAGGGCCTCACAAGGAAAGAAATCAAGGGAGTTTTTATAATAACTCCGAGTGTTCCAAAACAAGGAAGAATCAAGCATGTCAGAATATCAATGCAATCTTACGGATTTAGGGGGCTTTGGAAGGAAAGAAGTTTTTAAGAAAAGTCGACATTTGGCCATTCAATGGCCAACCCATGAGCTGACGAGTGCCCTATATAAACCTTGCTTGACGAAGGCATCAGACACACAACATCAGACAAACAAACCTATCTTTCGTAAGTTTATATTTTCCTTGTCATTTAAATTCTTGTCCAATTTATATTTCTTGTCATTTCAATTCAAGTTTATTTCGATTCCTTTACATTTAATTGTTATCGCACTTCGATTAAATTTAATTTCAAGTTTATTTCCTTTTCGTTCTTATCGTTCTTATCGCTTTTATTCTGTTCTTGCTTTATTTATCGCTTTGATTTATTTTATCGCATTTCAATTCTTGTCTTTACGTTTATACGCATATTTAGTTTAATTGCTTTATTTTTATTTAAAACCATAAAAATCACAAAACATATCCATACGAAACCTAACCATTCTCGAGCCTGAGAAAGTGAAAGAATCTAGGCCAAGAGGAGGTTCCTTGCTTGGCCGATCAATCGCTTGGTCAGTTAGAAGCGCAACATATCCATCTATTCACATTCCATTCAAGCCCAAATTCGGGGTTTGGTGGTGGCACGCCCCGCATCCAAAGAAGGACCAAAAGTTCCTTCCGTTGGCTGCCTAGGCCGAAAAGAGGGAAACAATTATAAAACTGGATTAGTCCATCTCCACGTGTTTAAGCTATATATATGGCTCGTTAAAATGCTTCTAAGGATGACATCATTTTTTGAAGTAGTACTTAACCCTTAATATTTTTCCAACAGCACTTGCATAATATCCATTACATGCATTTTCTATTTTAATCATGGATAATAATTTTATATTCTTTATTTTGCATAATAATTTGAGAAGAATATCATCAGAAGCCAAGAAGCTAGGGACAAGACTACATGATATGTTGCGGTGCACATCTACAAGATACCATGACATACCAATTTCGTTTCTGTCGCTTTCATCACTGATTATACATGTTTTTGGTTAATGTTCCTCATATCCTGCCATTGCATCTCTTTGATTAGATAATTTAGTTATTATCTTTAGTTGTATTATAAAACTGGATTTATTTGGACCTTCATTGAATCTTTGGATGTTTGGCTCAACTGTTGGTATCTACTTAATCAATTACAAGCATGAAAGTTAAGTGTAGTTTAATTTGGGGCAAGTGGATGTATAAATTAACCAAAGTTGTTAATAGAAAGATCCGTGTAACTAAACATAAACCTACTCATTTTCCGACTCCTATATAAAATTAAAAAAATCTAATTTAAAAATATATTACCATATTTTCTTCTATGTATCCATCAAGTAATCTCAACGATCCATCTAACGACCAAAAAAATACATGGTCCGAATAATGCTAAAAACCTGGCCTGCAGATGCAAACTTACGACACAAACATTAAGCGATAAAAAATAAGGACAGTTTAAGTGGCCTACGTGCGTTAGGGAATCTCCTGTGATGCAATGCAACGTAGTGTAGTGTAGGTATCCTGTATTTTCAATCAATACAATGAGATGATCCAAAGGTTGTAATTGGCTCCACGATCAAGATCCCGCCAAAATTGTGATTGAAAGGAAAATCTCAAAAGTAGAAAGGAAAAGAAAAACCACAAATCCAAATTGGTCCCTCTATCAAATTAGAAACAGTACCTGACTTAAAATTCAATCATCAATTCATTAAAGAGGACTATCAAAGTCTTTCTAGTTACTAATAAATATCTGAAATTATCAGCAACAACATGCCCTTGATTAATTGATGGTCAAATCAGTTCTCCCGAGTTAGAAACTCCATCCCCGTGGCTTGGCATCTTCATCTTGTTTTGAAGTTCAGAAAGGAAGCACGCTGTGCTGCATGGGTTTGTGAGGTGGATGAATCAAACTTCATCAAGATCAACGTCTTCTTTGTGCCATCGGAAGAAAACAATGGAAGATTGGTTTAATTGAACACGACGATCGTTCAGACACCTGCAAATTGTAAAAAAATTCTTTTGCTTTTCTTCTTTTGCTTGTTCTATTTCTCCCATCTGGTATCAGAGCCATAAGAGTTGTAAGTTTTTGTCTAAAGTCGCAACTCATCAGCAAGAAGTGGCTGGTTTAGGTTTTCTGAGTTGAAAGTCCTTAGTTTCTTCTTCCACTTCCTTTTATTTCTTCAGGTTACTTGTCGGTTCTCTCTCTTGGTGTCCAAACAGCAGAGTCCTTTTTCCAAACAATAAGTCCAAGTAGGGCACGCGCGGTGGGCATAAGCCTCGTATTAGGAGTTTTTTTTTTCTTTCGATAGTGCATTTTTACCAATGGTTTTAACTTTTAAACCTATACAAGTAAAAATATGTTTTTAAAACGGTACAAGTAAGAATACTTTGTTTAAAATAATACTTCTTGAAAAGAAAAAGTTCTTTATTGTTTTTTTGGTAACATTAAAAATAAATCTTGAATTTCAATTTGAAGGATGAGTTCTCTTTTCTCCTTTTATTCTATTATTCATTTTGTTCTTCACAAGGAGCTGCTTCATCAAAAGCATGCCTGCTTTCGTCAATAACTTCATTGAAGCTAATATTAGCAAAGATGATGCAATACCGTTCCTTGCTGAGCCCTTCTAAGATTTCAACGTGACTTCATCTTTATCTCTGTTGTAACCATAACTTCATCTTTAGAGCTTGGAGAACGAGGAAAATGCAGAGGTGAAAAGTTTTGTTCACTCATAACTTCATCTTTATCTCCATCTTGGGGAAAAGTGGCGAAAAATACATGTGACTTTCTCTGTTGTAACCATCATTCAACTAGTGGGTACTGTTCACACGTGGGCTGGCCACACTTTTTTTAAAATTTTGGGTAAGGCTGCCGACACTTTCTTTGTTTTACTCTTCTTTTGTTCCTTTTCTCTTTCATTTTCCTCCTTTTTGGTTCAACGTTCATATTCTTCTTCAGAAAACCCAAACTCGTGGGTATTATTCATCACTCTAGAAGTCTGATTTGCAAAGCTCAAATTGGCAAACTTTCTTCATCAAAGTTGTTCGTCTGTTCGAAGACTATATCATACCCAAACATGAGCATCATCAGACGGGTCTAGCTACCTCGAACCGGCTATGACATTTCTGTGTTCATCCATGCCTGGTGAGTTTTTTGCAGCTCAGTTTTCATCAGTTTTCTTTAATCTCCGGTGCTTGTTTGACAAAATGTCCTTCTCTAAGGTTGTTCCTCAGTTGACAACTATGACATATCCAAAAATCAGAGCAATCCAACTACTCTAGCTATGTCTGTGGTAAGCATGTTCGTCACTTCCTCGGATTCTGCTGTTATTACTGTACAGTACCTTATTCACTCTTGTATGTCACTTTTGCCTTGCTCAGATGACAATACTTCCTTCATGAAGGTTGTTCAGAAGTCTTTTCGGCAATATATTTACACCTGAAACAAGCTTTTGTTAGTTTACTCAAGTGTAGTTTCAGAGTTGGTTATTTCTCTTTGGCAGCTTCACCCAGGATTTCGGACAAATATTAAGGTAAAGTTTTAAGATGCTTCGATTTCTGGAAATTTGTGTCTGAGTTGTTGGTCCAAGCCGGTTTTGAAAGTGGAAGGACCAAAAGATAATTTAAATAAGTATAAGTGCCAAAGTGCAAATAAAGGAAAATGTAAGGACCAAAGTAAATTATGGATAAGTCTGAAGACCGAAATGTATTGGAAAAAGTATAGGGGCCACAGTGAAAATAAAGGAAAGTATAAGGACAAAAGTGAAATCATTGACAAGTGTAGCTAGTTATAATTAGAGGGCTGGCAATGGGTTGTGTAATTGTCAAGATTATATAACGCAATGTTAGGAATGCTTAACCCAAACCCGACTTATTTAATAAATGTGTCACTGCTGACTGCTAAGTTCTCGCAGTTTCGGTCGCATTGTATTGACTCGCTAAGTAGATCAACTTAAAACTTAATATAAAAAAAAATAGAAAATGAAGAATAAACAAATAAATGGGTTAGTGAGTTGGCGGGTTACACGGTTTTTTAGAGGCTGGCGTTACATATGTATTTTATCGAGTTGGCGGTTGATCCGCCATGACCGCTTTGTTAAACGGGTTATATAGGTATTTTATCTAAGTTGATGGGTTGACCTAAACTCGCGCTTGTTTATTAAACGTCATAGCGGATTGACTTTAAAATGACCCAAATTTTAATCGTATGTTGAACTCACTAAATTTGAGTGAGTTTGGGTCGGCTTGAAATTGCCAATCCTAGTTATAATGACTAAATTGCAAATAAGGATTTTTAGTAACATTTGTGAAATGTTCGACTAGGAATCAGTTGCCCAAGCAAGAATAATTTGAGTTCAAAGGTGCAGAATGCAAGTGAGACATCAGCTTTGGATTCCAAATAGGAGGATCCACTCCCGGACTTGTATGTTTATGTATGATGGCATAGTATATATTGTTAAAAGTAAACTCGCAATGTTTGTGGTTGCCTAATGAACACTTTAGTTTTTCTTTATTTTCTTTACTATTTATTTATTTTTGTTGGGTGAGCAGAACACGAGTGGTTCCTTTACACTTTAGTAGGAAAACTCATGTTCGTAACTTTTGTAATATTTTTTCTTTATTTTGGAGATCAAGGGTCTGTTTGTTTAGTTTCTTCGGTTCCATTGCTTTTCTTCTTTTGCTTGTTCTATTTCTCTCATCTTACAACACAAATATATATACACTGATTTTTCTCGCTTTATTTTTCCAATCTTTGTAAGCGTTGTTGTATGGCCATCGCATGCCGAGCATTCTTGATTGGATAGTGCTAATTTGCTGCTAACCTGTGTTTGTTTTTCTCGCATTTTAAATTTCAATTACCAACTACCTCTTGGAATGGACTTATGCGTTGGCCAGTTGACTTTTTATATTTGTATTTTGTTTTTTTTCCTATGAGGGAGAAATCAAATAGTGCTCATTCGACATTGATTACTTTGATAAAAATCACTTTCTTTGACAACAAAGCGTTAGAGCAAATATAAATTTATATATAAAACTATTGATGACAAAAGCTAGCATAAACTATACAGAAACTGCTCCTAAATTCTTTGAAACCACTATGAAGCTGATCTACTATAAAGAACATTTGATTTTTTTTTTTTAAAACAACTGTGCATGCTAAACTTTTGTTTTAGGGTTCACAAAAAGTAGGTCTTATTTGAGTGTTAAAAGTGCTTTTTGACAAACAAAAGCACTTTTGATAGTGTTTGACATAAAATGTTATAAGTGCTTCTAGGTCGGAAAACGCCCCGAGAAGAACTTACTATGTGCTTCTTCATGAAGACCACAAGTGCTTTTCTGTAAAGCAATTGATTTTTATGAAAATTTTAACATCTTTGTGCCGCTTGCCAGAGCCTTGTGAGCATAATTACTTAGAAGCAAATCCCAACAAGGTTAGAAGTGCTTCTTTCCATCAAGCAGGTTAGTTGTTTGAGTCCCCTTGGCACATACTTTGGAAACATTCTTCACAACTAGCCTGCCTGATTTGTTGACCAAAACTAAAAATTATGAAAATCCAAACTAACCTATTCGGTTTCCAATAATTTGGCAGTTCTATCGATTTTAAATTGCAGCCCAGTGAATGGGACATAGTGACATATGGTGATAGAGGGTGGGTGTGCTTGGATCTTAGATTGGGGAGGTTTGACGGTCTCGTCGCCTAGTGCATGGGCTGGGGGTGCCTTGAGGTGGACGACGTCCCTTTAGAAGATAGAGATGAAAAAAACAATGTTTATTTTATTTATTTGTTTTTATTTATT